>NW_027223753.1:214720282-214962782 GCF_028538775.1 Myotis yumanensis | reverse complement strand
GCCAACTCTCGGAGGAAGTGGCCACGCCCTCCAGAGCCGCGGCTCCAGGGGAAACAAGCCCAGAGCCAGGTCGGTGCGGAGGCCGCCGGTGCCGCTGGCCAGGCGGCGGGCCTGCACCTCGGTGGGATCATTCTGACGCGTCTGGGAGCTCACGGCTGGTCGGCAATTGGGAGTTAAGGTCCAAATGGTGTTGGCTGGTCCTGGCTGGTGTGGGTCAGTGGGTAGAGCGTCGGCCTGGGGGCTCTGCAGTGGCCATCACTGCCTTCCAGCCCAGAAACAAGCCCCTCTCCCGGGCGACCCCCTTCTGCCCCTCGGCCTGAGCTCTGAGGGGAGCAGGGTCGGGAGGCCCCCCTCTTGCCCACGGAGAGGGGGAGCGCTGACCGCGCCAGAGGGGCCTCCTCGTCCAGGCCCTTCCAGGCCTTGTCTGCCGGCGCTACAGCCACACGGCTTGTCTCTGGCCATGGCAGCCGAGGCTTCCCGGAGCCCAAGCTAAACACAGCTCGGCGGGCGCCCAGGTTGCTTCTCACGGGCCCCCGGAGAACTGCAGCCCGCGGCCAGGGGCCCACCTGCCAATTATTACAGCTCATTCTGCGCTGCCCCAACTCCGCAGCTGGACAGAGAGGCCTGTCTGCCGCTGGGGAGGGGTGGGGGCTGGACCGCGGGGCCCTGAATGCCCCTGTGTGTTCCCAGCGGCTCCTGGCAGCGGTGCCCTCCTCACACCGCGAGGCTGGCATCCGAGGTGACCAGCCCGCCTCCTGCTCCGAGTCTGCGCCCGAGACCAGGGCTATGGCCGTCAGGGCTGCTCCGGCTCCTGCTCAGCCACTGCCCCCGCCCCCCCCCCGCCCCCCCCCCGCCCCCACCGAGAACCCAGTGAAGAGCTTTGTGTTTATTTTCTCCAAAGAAGAAGAGCAAAGGAGGCTGGGCTGGAAGCGGGCGGGGGGGGGGGGGGGCGTCTTCTGTGGCCTCTTCTGCTCTGACCGTGGCTTCATACGATCCGTGGATCAGGCGGAGAGCAGTCACCCTCGTCCCCGCAGCACCCTCTGTGGGGGCAGGGCCGGTCCAGCCAGGTCCTGCTCAAGGTGACCTTGAGTCTGTGGCTCCAGGCTCTCTCTCCTTAGCTCCTCGGGCCTCCTGCAGTGATCGATCAGTTAGTCCATTCATTAGCTCCTCCGGCCTCCATTGATCGATCACTTCATCCACTCATTAGTCCATTCGTTCCCTAAGCCGGGCGGCCAGGCAGGGCTGGCCCTGGGAAGAGGGTGTAGTAAATGCAGGTCCTGCTCTCCGAGTCGAGCAGGAGAGGGGACAGGGAGCAGGTGGTGACATGGTCATTGTGACGCTGTGGCCAGGGCTCGGGCGATGCCCAGGGAGCCACGCCAGCGCCCGGGATAAACCCCTCTGCCCTCAGCAGGGGCGAGTTCCCCTGAGAGGCTCCACCCGGGGCATGGTACCCACGGCAGCAGGGCCTCACCCCGGACCGGCGGGAGGTGCTGTCCAGGTTGTTCCTAACATCCTAGGAATTTTGCAAGAGTGACCTCCGGCCCTGTGGCCCCTGGACGTGTTCCTCCCAGGGCACAGCAGGATGAGCCACTTGCCAGCGTGACTGCCACGTGGATCACTGTGTGTGCCCGGCTGACACTGCGTGTGCCCGGCTGACACTGCGTGTGCCCGGCTGACACTGCGTGTGCCCGGCTGACACTGTGTGCCCGGCTGACACTGTGTGTGCCCGGCTGATACTGTGTGTGCCCGGCTGACACTGTGTGTGCCCGGCTGACACTGTGTGCCCGGCTGACACTGTGTGTGCCCGGCTGACACTGTGTGCCCGGCTGACACTGTGTGTGCCCGGCTGACACTGTGTGCCCGGCTGACACTGTGTGTGCCCGGCTGACACTGTGTGTGCCCGGCTGACACTGTGTGCCCGGCTGACACTGTGTGTGCCCGGCTGACACTGTGTGCCCGGCTGACACTGTGTGCCCGGCTGACACTGTGTGTGCCCGGCTGACACTGTGTGCCCGGCTGATACTGTGTGTGCCCGGCTGACACTGTGTGCCCGGCTGACACTGTGTGTGCCCGGCTGACACTGTGTGTGCCCGGCTGACACTGTGTGCCCGGCTGACACTGTGTGTGCCCGGCTGACGCTGTGTGCCCGGCTGACACTGTGTGTGCCCGGCTGACACTGTGTGTGCCCGGCTGACACTGTGCCCGGCTGACACTGTGTGTGCCCGGCTGACACTGTGTGCCCGGCTGACACTGTGTGTGCCCGGCTGACACTGTGTGTGCCCGGCTGACACTGTGTGCCCGGCTGACACTGTGTGTGCCCGGCTGACACTGTGTGCCCGGCTGACACTGTGTGTGCCCGGCTGACACTGTGTGTGCCCGGCTGACACTGCGTGTGCCCGGCTGACACTGTGTGCCCGGATGACACAGACCTCATTCCCAGGGGCTCCCTGCTGGCAGAGGGACGTGGAGGTGAGTGACCACTGCGCCCAGAGCTGGGAGCGGGGTTTTCCTGGGGGAGAGGATGGGACGGCGTCTGCAGAGGAGTCTCGTGGATCGAGGCCATTCTCGCGAGGCCAGGGCAGAGGTGGGGCGGCCCCGCACGTTCCTGACCGAGTTTGCAGGCGTGTTATTGGGCCGGACGGCTGCCGGCTCTCAGACAGGTGAACCTCGCTGTTGGCCCAGTGCTGGTGGCTGATGGGAGCCCCGTGTTGGAGCCAGTCTTCCCGGTGCTGCTGGGCGGGACCACAGCCCACAGCTGTGCTGGGCCACGGGCTGTGGAGGGGACAGTGCCAGCTGCTCCCTCTTATTAGTATTATTTTTTATTTTGTTAATCTTCACCTGAGGATATTTTTCCATTGATTTTTAGAGAGAGAGGGGAAGACAGAAACATTGATGTGAGAGAAACACATCGATTGGTTGCCTCCTGCATGCGCCCCCACTAGGACTGGGCTGGGAAGGAGGTATGTGTCCTTGACTGGAATCAAACCCGGGACCCTTTGGTCCTCAGTCTGACACTCTATCCACTGAACCAAACCGGCCAGGACTGGCTGCTCCCTCTTAGATGGAAAACTCCACCCCCCCGGAGCCACAGACACAAAGGGTGTAGCTGTGACTTCCGCGGCTCCCAGTGCGTCTCCGACATGCCTGCCATGGGAGATGCTGGGCCAGAAAACACGTCTAAAACTTCATATCTGGCCCGGCCAGTGTGGCTCAGTGGTTGAGCACGGACCTATGAACCAGGAGGTCACGGTTCGATTCCTGGTCAGGGCACATGCCCAGGTTGTGGCTCGATCCCCAGTAGGGGGCGTGCAGGAGGCAGCCGATCAATGATTCTCTCTCATCATTAATGTTTCTCTCTCTCCCTCTCCCTTCCTCTCTGAAATATATTTAAAAATACATTTAAAAAACAGTTCATTCCATTAAAAGGAAAAAAGGAAGTAGGCCTGCAGGCTTGCTCTGGGCTGGTGGCCGTGGGAGCTGCGGTGAGGAGGCCCTTGTCATCCTGCACCCAGAGCAGACACTGCTCTGCGAGACTTCGGGAGCCAGGCCCTGACGGCGCTGTGGGGACACACTGTGGTTGTTTTGGACACCGCACCCTCTGGTCTATATTGTCTTTCTCTGGCCCTGGCAGATGGAACCTCTTGTAAATACCCTGCCTCATCGGGCTCGAAAGACCATCAACTCAAAAATGGTCATCAGTTCTTCGGAGGGGACAGCAGGTTCCTGGCCAACTGTTTTCTGGACACTCAGCTGTGCTCTGTCCTTCATCACTCACCTGAAGCAAATCCTTTGCCTGCTCAGTACAGGGCACTGATTGTGGATACAATGTTGCTGATGATGGATACAGTGTTGCTGATGATGGATACAATGTTGCTAATGATGGACACAATGTTGCTGATGATGGACACAATGTTGCTGATGATGGACACAATGTTGCAGGTGGGTCCCTAGGGCTGATTCCTCTTGAGGGACTGAACTGTTTATGCCTGTTGATTGGAAACTCATTTCTCCTCCCCCAGCTCCCAGCAACCACCATTCCCTCTCTGATTCTCTGAATTGGACTGTTTTAGGCGGCGCACATAACCAGATCACACAGTATTTGTCTTTCTGTGACCGGCTTGTCTCACTCAGCAAAGTCCTCAAGGCCGATCCGTGTGGTCACATGTCAGAATTTCCTTCTTTTTAAAGGCTGAGTGGTTTCCATTGTATTTGTGTACCCAGTGGAAATGGCGGGTGAGCGTGTGGACACTTGAGTCTGAAGAGGAAGGGAGAGGAATGGGCTGGAGTCACCTGTGTACAGTGGACTTTTAAGAGGTCAACTCTATTGTGGAATAGTTTACCTGAAATCACATGTACCCATTTTAAGTGCACAGGTCAATGAGTTTTCACAAATGTATACACCTCAGTAACCACCACCACAATTAAGGTAGAAAAAGCGTCAGTAACTCCAAAAAGTTCTCTTCAACCCTCCTTCCCCACAGGAAACAGCTGATCTACTTTCCATCGTTATAGATTTTGAATACTTTCGTCCTTCCTGGAATTTCTAGAAATGGAATTATAGAGTATAATCTCTTTTGCGTCTGACTTCTTAAAATTAATTTTAGAGAGGGAGGGAGCGAGAGAGAGAGAGAGAGAGAGAGAGGTGAGAGAGACACATCGCTCAGTTGCCCCCGTGCATGCCTGCAACCAGGGATCGAACCTGCAACCTAGGTATGTGCCCTGACTGGGAATCAAACCTGCGACCCTCCAGTTCACAGGCCAACGCTCCAACCCGCTGAGCCACACCGGCCAGGGCACGTGGGTGAGAGCCATCCGCATTGTTCCATGTATCCTTAGTTTGTTCCTTTCTGTGGCCGAGGAATAGTCCGTTGGACCGCTGTACCGCAGTTTGCTTACCCCTTTACCTGTTGAATGATATTCAGGTTACTCCTAGCTTTTAGCTCTTGCAAATAACGCTGCTACGAACATTTATGCGTACGTCTTTGTGTGAACGTACTTTTTTAGTTATCTTGGGTGGACACCTCACAGTGGGGTAGTTGGGCCCTGTAGTACCTTTCCAAGAAGCTGTTAGCCAGTGGCTGCACCGTGTTACCCCCACAGCGGTGTGGGAGCTTCCGGGTACCCCACAGCCTCGCCATTGCTTGGTGTCAGTCTTGTAAAGATTGAGCGATTCTAGCAGGTGTGTAGAGGACCCTGTTGTGGTTGCAAGTCCCATGTGCCTATGAATGATGATGCTGAGCCATTGAGGAGCATGGGACGAGGTTTGAAGACAGCTGAGTACGAATGGAAACAAAAAGTTATTTTAACTCCGTGAAAAAGAAAGCCTGGCACAGGATGGTAACTGCAGCTCACTCCGTGGTCACCAAAGGCCACTTCCATCATGGTCACGTGTGAGCTCTGCAGCGGGACGCCCTGATCTGTGATGTAACGGCGTTGGAGGTGGGGCGGAGGGCGGAGGGTGCAGGGCGCAGGGTGGAGGGCGGAGGGCGCGGGGCGCGGGGCGCGGGGCGCAGGGCGGAGGGTGCAGGGTCACCAGCGGGGACCGGGTCAGGAGACCGCAGGCTGTCTCCTCGCAGGACCGGCTGGAGGCCGAGAGGTGGTGACCGAGGTGGCGATCCCCGCGGCCGATGCAGCACCCTCTGCCCCGCCGCTGAGCGCTCCGAGGGTCGGGCCTGCGGCTGGACCCTCAGCAGGGCCCTCAGAACAGCAGCCCCGCAGCCTGAGGACGGCCTTCTCTTGGGGAGGAACGCGGGGCTTTGTCGGCGCTGGACACCGGGCTGATTAACATCCAATTTCAAGTCCACACGCAGGCGCGGCTCCCTGGGCAACCGACGTGTCCCTACGTGGGCGGAGGAGCTCTGCGAGGGGGCTGCCATCGGATCCTCAAAGGGACCGTTGGCCCTGGCGTCCTGGCGTCCTGGTATCATTGATGTTCCTCTCTCTCTCCCTCTCCCTCTGAAATAAATAAAATATATTTTTAAAAAATAAATGGAAAAAATCGAAATAAGCCATTCAGGAGCTCCTCTTGCCCAGGCTCTGGAACCTTCTCCTTGGCGAGGTCTGGTCCCGCTGGCCTCTCACTGCGCTGTCTTCTCGCTGATTTCCCTGTAAAATGAAAGCAGCAGCGGATGCGTGGGGGCGCTCACTCTGCTGCGTGCAGGTCTGCGCTCTGCGTTATAGACGATGGCTCATTTCATCGTCTCATTTCATTCTTACGATGAGGCGGGCACGCGGATTCCCTCCATCTCACAGACGACGGGTCCACGGACCAGGGTCGCTGAGTAACTGGGCCGCCTGGTCTGTCACCAGGATGTATCGCCTTCCGGTTCTGCCTCTACTTCCCCAGTGCGCACCTGCCCACCGCTCGGGTCCTCGCCTTCGCAGGGGGAGATTCTAGACGTGAAGTCCAACAGCCCGGCTGCTTTGGGAGGAGATTGGGCTCTGTTCCCGCTCCCACCAGCAGGTGGCGCCGTCTCCCCAGCGGATTTCCGGGCCTTTTGACCCTTTCGGCGGGATTAGACACCAAACCCTTCCTTTCCGGCTGGGTCGCCTTATCTTGTCCGGCGAAGGCGATCGAGCAGGACAGCGGTGCCCAAGGAGCGGGTGCAGGGTGCCCGTGACCCTGGCATTTGTGTGCGCGGCACCCGGTGCATTAGCTACTACAACGTGTGGACAGTTACGTCCTAGCCACCTTCCTCTTGCTGGCCGCGCCCCTCTCCCCAAGTGGACTTCGGACCACAGTGTTCAAAGCACCGTTTCGTGCGGAAGTCCAGCTGTGAGGCCAAGTTCCCTTTACGCAGCGCCATCGCGGAGCCGCGGCCCCCCGGGACCCCCGGGTGACTTTGCTGGCCTGTACCTCCTGCAGCCGCCTTTGGGATCAGATCCAAATCCTGGCTCTTCCTCCACGTGACCCGACCGCCTGACCCCTCTGTGCCTGGCGAGGACTGCCCAACACAAATACAACAGAGGCTGGAGACGCAGGCGGTCAGCACCGGCACGGGGTGGCTCTGGTGAGCCTCGCGCTGCCAGCGCACGGACTCCACTCCGTAGAGAAGGACCTCTGAGTAAATAGTTAGCTCAGCTCTTTCGCGGGTTCGCGTGCTTTGCTGGACTTGTCCTGTCTCCTCCGTGCAGCGCCTCCCTGTGGTCAGTTCCCATTCCATCAGATGCCATCTGGCTTAAGGGAGGTGGTGAGAGCAGGGGCGCTTGCCTCCAATCTTCTGGCCTCCTCGTCGACCCCCACCCCCGACCCAGGGACAGCACGTCCGTCTCAGCGCTCTGGGGTGCTCGCCCTCTGCCCGGCTGCCTCGGGGTGTGCCGTGGGCCACCTTCCTGGGGGATCCCTGTGCCAGGCATTGTCCTGGCGGAGCTGGGTCACGGGCCCGAGAGGGAACCTGGCACTTCTGGGCAATGCCAACACTCCACGAGGCACACCCACTGGCACCAGGGTGAGTTCCCAGCAGCCGTGTTTAACTTTCCGCACAAGATTAGATTAAACATTAGGGTTCATAAGAGCCCGACGTTGCCACTGCACTTGGCAGGGGCGGCTGAGGGTTCCGCACAAGCCGGAGGGCTCGGCAGCCACAGCAGGACGGCCGGCGCCCGGCTGCGTAGCAAGGGTCCCCCGCACAGCGTCGGTAAGCACCTTTCCGTCGCAAATGCTTTCTCGTCCTTTTATTTGAGGAATTAAGTAACAGAGCTCTTTCCCTTTGCCAGAAAATTCTCGAAGGAGCGATTGTTAAGAATTCCTCTCTCTCTTTCTCCTTTTGTGGGCAGTGTTTTCCTTGTGTACTCAGTAATTTCATTTTGTAAGATTTTCTTTTTCTTTTTAAATCCTCACCTGAGGATACTTTACCACTGATTTTTAGAGAGAGTGGGAGGGGGAAAGACAGAGAGAAACATCAGTGTGAGAGAAACACATTGACTGGTTGCCTCCTGCACACCCCCCGGCCAGGGCCCGGGCTGGGGATGTGCCCGCAACCAAGGTACGTGCCCTTGACCGGAATCGAACTTGGGACCCTTTGGTCCGCAGGCCAATGCTCTATCTACTGAGCCACACCAGATTGGGCCATTTTGTAAGTGTTTTATGGGAGTTTCATGGAAATGGAATCATACCTTTTTCTGTCCTTTATACACACATGAAAGACACTGCTGCCTTCTGTAGGCCCAGGTGATGCCAGCGGTCCCCCACCTTTTAGGAAAAGAGGACTGTAGACTTGGGGGTCAGTGGGGGTCACTTCCTCATGGTGTCAACAGCCCGTGTGGAGTCACACACACCTGGGCAGGCACCGCGGGACACAGGGGGCCGCTGTGTGTCCTGAGATGGGGAATGACTTGTTGGTGTCCACAGGCTCCAGCCGCGGTCCTGGTCTCCCTTCTGCCCAGCTCAGCTGAGCAGCCGCCGACGCTGGATGGGGGAGCTGCCGGCCTGTGTGGGCTCCGCTGGGACAGGGCGGGTGCTGGGAGGTGACGCTGTCTTGTCCTGGCAGCCGGCATGCGAGCCCGGTGGCCTCGGACAGGAGACGGAAGCTCTGAGGCTGCGGCTCTTCCACCTGCCGCAGGGCCAGGTCGGTCTCCGTCATCTGCAAGGCCCGTCGTGGTGGGGTTTCCAGTATGTTTGTATCGATTTCAGAGAGGAAGGGAGAGGGAACATCCATGATGAGAGAGAAGCTTGGACCGGCTGCCTCCTGCACACCCTCTCCTAGGGATCGAGCCCCCAGCCCAGGCCTGGGCCCTGACCAGGAATCTGAGACCTCCTGGTTCACGGGTCAACACTCAGCCACTGAGCGGCCCTGGCTGGACCATTGTGGTGTTTCTGTTGTTGTTGTTTGGAGCAGAAATCCTTAGTAAAAATATCTGAAACACATAGGCCCACCCAACCTGGCTGCGCCCTATGAAATTGCCAGTTTCGGCCACTTTAACCTGTGTCAGTGGCAGTTACGCAGGGTTTAAGAGAACATAAACAATGGCCTAAGTGCACACCTGTTAGGCAGTCTCCTTCGAGGGGGAGTGTGCATTCCACATACGGCCAGTGCCTCGGTCACGGAGTGAGTGGGTGTCAGACCTGGCACCCTCCTTGCATGTTTGCGCGTGTCCATCGGGAAGCGGCCTTCGCACGCGGTGCCTGGGCCCTTTCCTGGGATCTCGGAGCAGACACCCGTGTGCTCAGTGCTCCCACGGGGTCCACCTGGGACTGGACGTTTCCAGCCTGGCCAGGCCGCTTGGGCACTTACCCCGAGGCCTTTCCCTGCGGTTGGGTCTTATCAGAAAGCACCTCCGGGCGGCCCAGCGTGTCCCTGCAGGAGAGCTGGCCGATGAGCAGGGTCCGCCGGCGGGTGGGTGCGCTGCCACGCCCGCACCTTGAAACCCCTGGGGCGTCCGCACTGAGGTATTTTGTTGCAGATCCTAGGATGGGCTTTAGGGGGCCCAGGGGGCCCGGAAACTGGAGGGAGAGCTTCGTATGTACATATGTACGCTTTCCGGGAGAAAAACAACATGAAATGGTTTTCTTTTCAAGGGATCTGCAAACCCTCCTCCTGCCCTCTCCCTCCTTCCCTCCCCTGCAGGTACGTTGGGAAAAGAGGACTGTAGATTGGGGGTCGGTGGGTGTGGCCGTGGTTTCTGGGTGCTTGCACAGGACCCGGGAGGGGAGCACTCACTCACCACACCCTCAGGGGGCGCTAGGCAGACCCCCGCTGGGTCCTTAGGGGTTTTATGGCCCGAGAGGACCTGCAGGTCCCTGCTCCTCCCTGGCCCGGGCCCTGGTCGGCGGCGTGTGCAGGAGGCAGCCAACTGATGTGCTTCTCTCACCTTGATGTTTCTGTCTCTTCCACTCTCCCTAAAAATCAATGGAAAAATATCCTCGGGTGAGGATTAACCAAACAAACAAACAAAGAAACAAAAGCAGACATTGGCGTGCAGGGCAGAGAGGGCGGTGGGGCCCAGGAGGGGGTGTGGAGGAGGCTGGCGTCATCAGGGTGATGCTGGGGGCGGGGGGCGGGGGGGGGGGCGGAGGGGGGCAGGGAGGCAGTGAGACAGAGAGAGAGCTGGTTTGAGAAGAGGATGGCGTCTCAGGCTGTTTCTCTGCATCCTCGCCTGAAGCACGTCTTTCAGATACGGATGAACTCGTCACCTCTTTGCTGCACTGGGGAGAGCACTGCCTGGACCGAGGGTCCGACACACACGCCAGACCCTGTCAGTGTCCCTTCCCGCCTCCCTCCCATAATCCTCCAAAGCATGGGGACACCGGCCATCGCGGTAGCAGCTGTTACAACAAGGCATTGTGCTGACTCCTGTGAGGTTAACAGTCCATCTTAAAGCAGAGTAATGCGAGAATATTGGTGAACATTGGAAACATGAGAAAAGTGTAAAGAAAAAAAAGAGTTTTAAGTATGCCACCCACTGTTAACATTTCAAACTATTTATTTCCAGTCTTTTTTCCATTTTCACATGCATGCATACATTCAATTACATATATATTTTATTTGTTTGTTTGTTTGTTTGTTTGTGTTGATCTCAGAGAGGGGGAGGGCAGGGGAGAGAGAAAGAGAAACACTGATCAGTTGCCTCCTGCACACAGTCCGACTGGGGATGGAACCCAAAACCTGGGTGTGTGCCCTGACCGGGAATCGAACCCGCCACCTTCTGGTGTATGGGACGACGCTCCAACCAACCGAGCCACGCCAGCCGGGGCTAGGTACATGTATAAGTTGGGGTCATACTATGTACAGTGTTATGTCCCCCGTTATACTTTTGGCAAATATCATGCACGCAACCGGTGCACATGAAAAGCTTAAAGAACTGAGTGTGTGCTCGGTCCATCACCAGCAGGCTAGGGAGGAATCGTATCACTCCCCTCAACCCTCACGCGCCCCTCTGTCCATCCCTTCCGCAGCCGCGTGAGGAAAGGACCCCTTTTCACTGTCCGTCCGTCTCCCCGTTGGTCTCGCGCAGGAGCAGCATGCCCGCCCTGGCCAACCTGACGCAGGCCCTGGAGGACGCCCTCAGGAGGGTCCTCGTCGGGTACATGGACGCATGGCGCCGGAACACGACCGCCCAGCAGGAGGCCCTGCAGGCCCGGGTGGACGCCGAGAACTTCTACTACGTCATCCTGTACCTCATGGTGATGATCGGCATGTTCTCCTTCATCGTGGTGGCCATCCTGGTGAGCACGGTGAAGTCCAAGCGGCAGGAGCACTCCAACGACCCCTACCACCAGTACATCGTGGACGACTGGAAGCAGAAGTACAAGAACCAGATCCTGAGCCTGGAGGAGGCCAGGGCCACCGTCCACCAGAACCTCGGCGCGGAGGGCTTCAAGATGTCCCCGTGAGCCTGGCCGGCGTGGCTCGGCGGAGAGAGCCTCGGCCTGCGGACCGAAGGGTCCCGGGTTCGATTCTGGTCCAGGCACGTCCCTGGGTCGCAGGCTCCTCCCCGGCCGAGGCCCTGGTCCGGGCGAGTGCAGGAGGCAACCAATCGATGTGTCTCTCTCACATGGATGTTTCTCTCTGTCTCTCCATCTCCCGTCCACTCTCTCTAAAAGTCAATGGAAAAATATCCTCGGGTGAGGATTAGCAAAAAACAAACAAAAAAGGTCTCCTTGACAAGCGAGAAAGGGAGCCGACCTCAGACGCCCGCCCTGGAGCCCCCAAACTCCCTGCTCAGGAGACACCTCGCCGCTTGCCGTCTGCGGAGACGCTGGGGAGACCGCGTGTTGTGTCCCCGAGGCAGGCGGCGTGTCGCGTCGGTGCCTGGCGCTTGCTCATGGGAGGGGTGTGCTGTGTGAGGAAAGGAGAGATTTGCAAAGTGCTGAGTTTTCCTTCTCCTGTCACGTGATTCTGTCTGTGGCTAATTCAGCTGGTAAATAGGATGTGTGACCCGGATGCCGAGGTTCGGAATGCATCCCCTGTCACTGGGCTGACGGGAGCATCATTGACGCACTCGGAGCGCGAGTCCCGATGGAGGCGGCAGCGCCGTGGGGTGACAGGGGGTGCATTCCTCCTCCTGGCATTGAAGTTGCTCGGAGTCGGACGACAGCCCACCACAGGGAAGGAGAATTGTGAAGAGCTTCCCGAGCAAACATTTCTAAATGGTTATTTAACGTCCCGCAGACAATGAACTCGCTGAACCTCTACTTAGTATGGAAAAAGCAATAAAGGCACGACACGGCTTCACCAGCCTTTTCTTTTCACACAATTTCCCTTTCCTCTCCCTACAGCGACTGCCTGTACTTATGTTTGCAAAGACCAGGGGACAGACAGTGTCTGAGCTGCTGGGGTCTGTCGCAAAGCTCGACAGCAATCGCTTCACATCACAGAGTGTGAGGCTGGGGGCAATCCGATCACCACACGCGTGTCAGACCGTGTCACGTGCAGATGCCGAGTCTGCCCTCCGCAGATTAGGGGCCTTCGCTCATTCATTTCAGAAGCGCCCTTTGCCCTCTGTCCACTCACGTCACTGCCCGACCTCCGCAGAACAGAGGGGACAAGACCCCCTGAGCGGGAGGCACCCGCCCAGCAGGGAGGCAGTCAGACCCGGAAACATCATGATGATAATTGATGGTCACAGCAGAGCTCCTCACAGAGCGGGCGGAGCTAGAGCAGGGCCGGGGGCGGGCCTAAGGCAGGCCACAGTCCCCTCTCTCAGGAGCTGGGGTAGGAGCTCTGGGAGACAGATGCCTGGGGCGGCTGCATGGAGCTCCCTGCCTCCTGGCTCCCCCTCCCCTCCTCCACCCCCACCGCTCCCCAAGGCAGAGCAAGGCAAGCAGGGCCTCAGTCTCAGGGCAGGAGACAAAACTCAGAGCAGGAGCCCTCCTTCCCACGCGCTGGCTTGTGGGGTGTATTCCACCTGCAACATCGATTCCTAAAAACGAGCTGCGATTTTGCTCCGGAGGCAGGACAGTTAGCTCAGGGGGCAGAGGCCCCGGGCTCCATCCCCGTGGCTGACACCGGCCCCTCGCTGCTCCCCTCCCAATTTCCCGGGGCAATAAATAGTTGAGACAAATAAAACTGGTCTCAGCCAGAGATAGCAGCTACATTGACCTACACGACAGTCTGTTTTATTTTTGTGTTTTTTAAAAAATATATTTGTATTGATTTCAGAGAGGAAGGAAGAGGGAGAGAGATGGAAACATCCATGATGACAGAGAATCATGGATCGGCTGCCTCCTGCACGCCCCACACTGGGGATGGACCCCACAACCCAGGCATGTGCCCTGACCGGGAATTGAACTGTGACCCTCTTGGTTCATAGGTCGACGCTCAACCACTGAGCCACACTGGCCAGGCGTCTCCTCCTTCTCGAGTGTGCACTCCCACTTTAAGAAACCTGCTATGCTCTGCTCTGTCCCACCCTTGCGTACTTTCTTGTGAGGTGATAAGAACCTGGACACTGTCGCTGGGTTGAGGCCTCCCTTGGCCTCCCTGGGAGCCTCAGGCATCACTCCCGGAGCGTTAACTCCAATGTCAGAGAAAGCCACGACTGTTCCGAGAGCAAATGTGGCCAGTGGCTTCCTCCTCCGAGCAGCCTAGAAAGCTGCTGCACACAGACGTTCATGCCAACGTGCCCGCATCAGTGACCCGGCTGCAAAGCTGGGCCTCGGGTCTGGACCCGACAGGGACGCCCAGGTCTCCCGCAGGCGGCACGGTGCTCTCTGCGGACCCAGCGCTGGCCAGGCTCCTGGGAGCCCTCTGGTCACAGGAGACCTGAACAAACACGAGGAATGCGGGGTCTACAGGAACGCAGGGTGTGCAGCTGTGGAGACCCTCTGCCCCGTTTACCACTCCGGCCCGGTCCCAGCAAACCCAGACTTGCCACCTCAACCCGGAACTGGAAATGCCAGTTCAAACAACTCCCCCGCCCCCTCGGCTTCAGGAGTGCCCTCCGCTTGGTCTCCCAGCTCTGGGAGCCCTGCACCCACTTACTCCCCAGTGTGAAGTGATTTGGTCAGGAAGCAAGGCCGCCCTGAGGCCAGGCCCAGAGGGACTCAGGCCCCGCCTAGCAGGGCTGCTCTAAACCTGGACAGAGGCCTGCATCTCCCGGTGTCCGCTGCCTCCTCTGTGAACCCTTTCTGGGCTTGTGATGAGACTTCCTTAAACAGGAGCCTCCAAGTGCTTAGAACAGAGAAATTTTTAAAAAATGCCTAAGATTTTAAAAATGTTTTGATGTTTACATATTGATTGATTTTAGAAAGAGGAAGGGAGAGAGGGATAGAAACATCAATGAGAGGCAGGGGTCGGCTGCCTCCTGCACGCCCCCTACTGGGGATGGAGCCCACAGCCCGGGCA
Organism: Myotis yumanensis; assembly: GCF_028538775.1. Taxonomy (NCBI): domain Eukaryota; kingdom Metazoa; phylum Chordata; class Mammalia; order Chiroptera; family Vespertilionidae; genus Myotis; species Myotis yumanensis. The sequence goes on along the minus strand of NW_027223753.1, from coordinate 214,948,497 downwards.
GGTGCCCCGACCTCCAATAGAACCAGCGACCTCTCCGCGGTGCCCGGGACGATGCTCTAACCACTGCGCCACCGCGGGCGAAGCGAGCAATTCTGTTACTTTCTCCTGCACAACTTGGGTTGGCGCGCGAGCCCCGGCCCCCGGGCCGTCCTCTCCCGGGCGCGCCTAGCCCTCGTGCTTCTGCTCGCACAGTGTCAGGGAGGGCTGGGCCAGCGCGCCTGGTTCCGACCCAGCTCTGCCCGGCTTCTCCACGCGCTCCAGCCCAGGCAGCTCCTCTCCCCTGCGTCCAGCCGGGCTCGGTCCGGGTGCGCACGGGGTCGGGGCTCAGTGCTCCAGCTCCGCACGCGGGGATCGGGAACCCAGCCCGGGACGCCCGCCGTCCCCAAGGAAACCGCGCGTTTGGTGGCGAAGATGGAAGCTGAGTTGGGAACTGCTGGGGAGCCTGGGGTCCTCCGTCGCGAGCACCAAGGATTGCGGTGCAGCTGAGGGTAGAGGGGCCGCGCGGCGCCCCGCCCTCCGGCCTCCATCTTCCTCGGGTTCGGGGAAGGGCGGAACCGGAACAGGCCCGGGGCAGCACCAGGGAGCCGCCCAGGCGGCCCGGGCCCACTGCGCAGGCGCGGAGCGGTGCATTTCGGGACGTGTAGTTTCCGCGCCGCATTGTGGGAGTCCTGGTTTGCAAGCCCACTCGGCGCAGCGGTCCCCGCGACTTGGAGCTGTAAGTCATGACCTCTGAGTCTGCGGGGTCCTGACCGGAAGCCCGAGGGCTCTTTGGGGCGCGGGGGTGTCCGGCTTTCTCCCGGATCCCCGCCAGTCGGCCCCCGGCCGCGCGGCGCCGGCTCCCCGCCGAGTGGGGACCCGAGGGTCACGGCCCTCACCCGCCCGCCTCCCTGGCTCGGCTGTCCCGGCGCCGCGGAATCCAGGCACCGGGGGCGGGAGGGCCCGGGGTTGGTGCCGGCCAGAGGGTGCTGGTGTCCGAGGGGCTTGGGGGCGAGTGCATGTTCCGGACGCCCTGTTCAGTGGAAGGGCTGGGTGGGAGGGGGGCAGGTGTTGCTCCCGAAGTTTGGAGGTCGGAGAGGACCCTGGCCGGGTTGCAGAGGCCTCTGGCCCAGGGAACCCCGGCTGACCCGGGAGTGGGGCCCCGAGGTCGGCCAAGTGATGCCCCTCCTCCCCGCACCCCTTTCAGCTGATGGGTGAGGGGCCGGGGCGGGAATGGTGGAGACTCGGGGGGAGAACGGCTTGGGACGTTGGGACTAAGGACGCAGCTAAGTGGTGGCTGGCGGGAGGTCAGACACCAGAGCGGAGACCCCCCTGGTCACCCCGGAGTCCGCCAGGTGTGCCAGGAGGAAGTAGGTCGCCGGCGATACTGTCCATGTTGCTTCAAGTGGCCTAGCCACAGTTGGCGAGTAGCTTTTCTGTTTTTCGAGAAATCCGGCAAAAGAAAAAAAAATCAGGATATTTTTGCAGTAAAGGAAATAGAACTGTTTCTCTCTAAGCCATTATTTGTTCAAATATTTGTATTGATTTTTTAGAGGAAGGGAAAGGGAGAGGTAGAAACATCAATGAGAGAGAATGATCCATCAGCTGCCTCCTGCACGCCCCGCACTGGGGATCTTGGCCGGAATGGAACCCGGGACCCCAGGGCCAACGCTCTATCCACTGACCCAAACCGGTTCGGGCTATTTTTTAGTTTTAAGCTAAGACGGAATAGTTCCAGGGGAGTTTAAAGTGCCCTGCGCTACTTAGGTTGACTTGAGCCTCCGAGCTGTCCCCAGCTTGGCGTTTGCAGACAACAGCTGCCTCCCGTTTCTAATTGCACCCTGTGTTTTTATGGAGTCAGAGCACACGGGATATTTTTAGCCTCCTCCGTTTTCATTTGCTGAAGTCCTGCGAGGCCTGCAGAGTGGGAGCATGTCACTGAAGGAGATGGGGACCCCCCCCCCCCCCACCGCAATGTGGATGGAGGCAGAGGGTGAGAGGAGCCACGCTGATCTGCCTCTCCTCTCCCACCCTCACCGCACCCAACACTATTTGCAGGTTGACTCTCAGTGTTTCTCCCCTAAAGAGCTTGAGTTGAATCACTCCAGGCGTGAAGTCGAGGCAGGTGCCAGTATGTTTTTACTGCCTGGTTCCGTGATATCAGAGAATTCCAGAGTTGCAGCATTGTTCTTTGGATTCTGATTTTTTAGAAAATATATTTTTATTGAATCCAAGAGGGAGAGAGAGAGATGGAAACCTCAATGGTGAGAGAACCATTGATCGGCTGCCTCCTACACGCCCACTACTGGGGATGGAGTCTACAACCTGGGCATGTGCCCCTGACAGGAATCAAACCCGGGACCCTTCAGTCTGCAGGCTGATGCTCTATCCACGGGGCCACACCGGCCAGGGCTGGGTTTTGATTTTTAAAATGAGGACACTTTGGCTCAGAGAGGGTCACAACTTGCCCCAGGTCACACGCCCTGTCTTGGGTGCCACCGGGAATAGAGCGCAGATGCCGGCTCTCCTGGTGCTCGGGCCGGGCGGTCTCTAGACCATGGCCTCTGTCTTGCAGTGACTACATTTTTCACAGGATGTCCCTTGTTTATGGTCTTCAGCTTGGCCTGTCCGTTAGCGGAAGGAGAGGCCTTTATCATAACCGTCATGGTTGACATTTATGTACCGTGGGCTGAGGGTGGTCCTCAGGGTTTCCCATCCAGTCCCGAAGGAGGATTTACAACTGAGGGAGCCGAGGCTTGAGAGGGGCCACGTGACATGTCCACGGCCACACCGCTAGTAAGCGCACCGAGGACCACAGATCCTCCAACCACGTCTGTCCTTTCGTTCAGTGTTGTTTCATTACAACATTGACGAGATGTCGTAGGGACTTAACTCTTGTTTATCTTCATTAGCCCCCACAGGACCGATGGTTTCCACTCTGTGTCATTTCGCTTGAAGTTGCAGAACCAACTGCCCGCTGTGGGCGGCCTCGCTGTACATGTTTGCCAGAGGGCCAGACGACAGGGTGTTCTTTTTAATCTACTTCCTCCTGTAAATATTTTGGACCTATTTGTTGTCCTTGACCTTGGGGATCAAGGTATGTAGTGGGGAACAGCCAGACTCACCTACTGCATTTGTACACGACTCAGAGGCCTTGTAAAGGTAAAATGTACACAACCCTTAAACATTTTATTTTCATTTACAACATGGCTAACCCCTGAGATTATTAGAGATTACTCAGAGTGGAAACTAGCAACACTTCAGTACAGATCAGAATCTGCTGCTACTTAAAGACAAACGGGCCATCTACACAGGAAGGTCAGCGCTGACCTTCAATCACACGTAAACAGGTTATGGCGTGAATTCCTGTTGTTCGCTTATCTGACTTTGCAAAAGTCATGGGGAAAACTTGGCTATCTTGTGCCAACGCCCAAGTTTTCAGGGTACTGTGACCTTGCATAGATGAGGTTTGAATTTTTTAGAGAGAAAGGAAGGGAGTGAGAGAAACATCAATGTGGGAGCAAAACATCAATCGGCTGCCTCCTGCACGCCCCTTCCTGCCCCCGGGATTGAGCCAGAAATCCAGGCATGTGCCCTGACCAGGAATTGAACCGGCAACCCCTTCGGTGCCTAGTACGACACCCAACCGAGCCATAACGGCCAGGGCTGAACTTTTTATATTTAGAGGCTTTTGTGAGTGAAAAAGTTTTCTATGAAACATCTCTGAAGTCTGTCTTTTCTCCGTTCTGAAGGCCTGTGAGGCTTTCCACTGTGCTGTTTCTCTTCATTTCAGTTGTGAGTATATTTAAAGAAAAGCGTCCATGCGGTTTTTGAGTGCAGAGCTCTCTGCCTCCATCAGGATGAGACTGCGGGGCCAGACTGGAGGGCTGAGTCCCAGTCCCCCTGCCTGTGACCCTGGACGTGTTTCATAAACTCTGTCCCGGGCTCCGGAGTGGGGACGGTGAATTCCCCTCGGAGGGGAGGGCTGGTGTGAAGGCCCAGTGAGTGGGCGCATCACGGCGGTCATCCTGGCTGGGCACCGCGGCGCGAAGCTGTACGTCTCCACGTTCCAGGAGCAGGAGGGGCCCTGGGCCCAGCCAGTCGACACCCCCTTTCTTCGTTTGCAGATGGGCCTGAGGCCCCAAGAGGGAAGTTGCCCGAGTGTGTAGTGTCTGCATCCCGAGCTCAAGCCCTCTGACTCCGGGGGTATGTGTCACCGTCTGGAAATAGTGCCAGCGAGGCCTCCGAGCCGTCCCGCGCTCCGCCGTGTCCCTGCCTGTCACTTCCTGCCCCACTTCCCGGGGCCCCGCACTTTAGGCGGGATTCTAGGCCGGAATGGCTTTCTCAGACAGCGTTTCCCGCATCATGTACTCCCTTCCCTCCGGGTAGTTTTTAGAAACCTAGATTCGCTTAATTAACACTCAGGGGACCTGAGAAAGCCTCACCCTCAGAGCAGCTCTGGTTCCGGGCAGGAGGGGCTGGAGGAACCGACTTTGGACCTGGGCTTTTATGTCCCGAGTGAGTGGAGTGGGAGCACCTGTTCCCGCGGGAGCAGCAGGGGCCCTCTGCTTGCGCTGTGCTCCCGTTCCCAGCAGGTCAGCCAGATCTTTCTGCCCAACAAGCCGCGCCTGTCCTGGCTCTGACCCAGATCGCAGCTCCCCACCCGGCTCAGGGCCAGCTTGCTGGGGACACTAAGCCTCCATGTGCCTTCTCTCCATCGGAGATGCCTTCCTAAGGTGGTCAGCCCTGGACAGCCCTCCCCCCCCCCGCTGACCTGTTTCCTCTCTTCCCTCCAGACCAGCACGCCTGGCGCCCAGCTCCTCCCCGTGTGCTGGCCGGGGTCTGCGTCGACCAGGAGTGACTGCTAGTCCGGCTCTGTGTTGACCAGGAGTGACGTCACCGTTGGTCCAGCATGAACTGGGAGGTGAGCGCACTTTTAAACATGGGTGGCTCGGGGGGTTTTCTTCCCCCTGATTGTAGAAATTCAGAATGAGAAGAAGTCGACGCAAGCAGGAATCATAGTTCATATTTGGCCTTAAGTTAAACATGCAGGTGTGCACGGGCTCACCAGGCGCGTGGAGGGGGCCAGGCCCCCTTGGAGGGGCCCACAACCGGCCTTGGATCGGCCCCTTGTGTTGCAAAGCCCACGCCTTTAGAGTCACCCACGGTTTCACATTCCGGCTTCCTTACGGTGGATCGCGGTCATGGGAGCGTCTGCATACGAAGTCGCCCCAGATCTGCGTGCTCTTCTCCCCTGTTCTTTCCATTTCTGTTGCCAACAATTGGGTTTTTCTTTTCCAACTGAAACGTGGAACTGCATGGGAGGCATCCACCTGGGTTGTCATGGACACTGTCTCTGTAGAGTCACACTCGTCCGTGTCGTGTTGCAGTCCGTCATCTCCCGTGACAGCAGGTGCAGCTGACCCTGGCTGGGGAGTGAACACGCCTGAGCCCCGGGAGGCACGGGTCGGTGCTGGGAGCACAGGTTCAGGGGCAGCACAGAGGCGCCTGCTAGCGAGCGGCCGTGGGAGAAGGGTGTGTTGAGTGTCATGTGAAATCCTGAAGCAGGTGGGGTTAGCTGGGGATCGGTCACAGGACAGCCACTAAAATATATGTCCTTGTAGATCCTTTGAAAAGTAGGAAGTCAGATAGAAATCATGCATCGTCATCCCACCCAGAGAGCTACTACGAACAAATGTTGGTGTATTTTTTCATGTATGTAAATGTGATATGTGTATTTTAAACTTAGGACCTTGTATTTTTTCAATTATAAGCATTTCCTTGTTCAAAACATCCCTGGGTTTCTATTGCGAGAAGATCTGGAAAGGTCTGGAAGCAGGATGGGGGAGTACAGACCCTTCTTCCCAGCTCCTGGGGTGCGGGGTTGGGGGGCTTCAGGAGGCCATGGGGCCTGTCCAGGGTTCCACTGTCTCAGAAGCCCTGGACTCCAGGCAAGGCGATCAGGACTCGGGGGCAGGGCCGCCCTGTGCTCACCAGGCCTGTTCACCGCAGCTGTCTCACTCACCCCCTAAAGTCTGCACATGTGGAGGGATTTGTTAGAAATCAGAGGAAGGGGGTTCACCCAGCTGAAGCTGAGTGCCCCAGGGGCAGGCCGGGCCCTGACCTCTGTGGTGCCCTTGACCCTGGCTGCCCTGCTCTGCCTTCTTGTTCCCAAAACTGCTGCCTTCTGCCGCCTCCTCTCTGGAACCTCTAAGGAGAGAGCAAGCAGGGACCCACTCCCCTGGGTCTGTTTGTGGTGGTTCCGTCTCAGTGGGTTTCCTGGCTCTGCCTGCTGTCGGATCCGCATGCCGTAGCTGCTTGCCGCGCAGCTGCGTGGCGGCTCCAGGGACCGTGGCTGGTACTATGGCGGGGCTGTGGCTGGGACTGGGGCTGGGATGCAGCAGGACTGCACGGCTCGCACAGAGATTTCCAGAACTGGAGAGAGCGCCTTTCTCAGTATCAGTGAGGCTCAGCTACCTAGAAATCCCAGGAACATACCAAGAGGCGTATTTATGGCAACAAACTGTTTTTTTCCTCCCATGAGGTAAAATAAAGTGCCGTTTAATAGCTGGTTTAGAAGCGTGCAGCCGAGCCTCGTCTGTAAAATGGGACCTGCAGGATTGCAGCGGGAGGGGAGGGAGGTTAGCTGTGGGCCTGAGGGAGGGAGGACTGGAAACCAGTAGTCGAAGCTGCTTGTGTTGGAGTAAAAGTTTCATTTTGTGAAGTGTTAGGACTTCGGTTCTCCTGCCAGAGCGACTGGCCGGTGTGCTTGCCCGCTCCTGTGGGCCTGATTGGGGTCAGCTGCTGTCCAGTCACTGGAGTTCGTGTTCTCGCTGTTTAGTTCGCTGAGAACAATTGAGATATTGAGTTCCTCTTGATTTCCAGTATATTCCTCCCCCATTAGGTCACAGCTTCCTCAGACTCCGCAAGCAGCCAGTGACCTAGCTCAGAGGAAGTGGGCAGTGCAGGCGGGAGCGTCTGTGTTTGCAGCTTCGTGTGAATGGTGTGTTTGCAGCTTCGTGTGAATGTGTGTGTTTGCAGCTTCGTGTCAATGGTGTGTTTGCAGCTTCGTGTCAATGGTGTGTTTGCAGCTTCGTGTGAATGAGTGTGTTTGCAGCTTCGTGTGAATGGTGTGTTTGCAGCTTCGTGTGAATGGTGTGTTTGCAGCTTCGTGTGAATGTGTGTGTTTGCAGCTTCGTGTCAATGGGTGTGTTTGCAGCTTCGTGTCAATGGTGTTTTTGCAGCTTCATGTGAATGGTGTGTTTGCAGCTTCGTGTCAATGGTGTGTTTGCAGCTTCGTGTCAATGGGTGTGTTTGCAGCTTCGTGTCAATGGTGTTTTTGCAGCTTCATGTGAATGGTGTGTTTGCAGCTTCGTGTCAATGGGTGTGTTTGCTGCTTCGTGTCAATGGGTGTGTTTGCAGCTTCGTGTCAATGGGTGTGTTTGCAGCTTCGTGTCAATGGTGTTTTTGCAGCTTCATGTGAATGGTGTGTTTGCAGCTTCGTGTCAATGGTGTGTTTGCAGCTTCGTGTGAATGGTGTGTTTGCAGCTTTGTGTGAATGTGTGTGTTTGCAGCTTCGTGTGAATGGTGTGTTTGCAGCTTCGTGTCAATGGGTGTGTTTGCAGCTTCGTGTCAATGGTGTTTTTGCAGCTTCATGTGAATGGTGTGTTTGCAGCTTCGTGTCAATGGTGTGTTTGCAGCTTCGTGTCAATGGGTGTGTTTGCAGCTTCGTGTCAATGGTGTTTTTGCAGCTTCATGTGAATGGTGTGTTTGCAGCTTCGTGTCAATGGGTGTGTTTGCAGCTTCGTGTCAATGGTATTTTTGCAGCTTCATGTGAATGGTGTGTTTGCAGCTTCGTGTGAATGGGTGTGTTTACAGCTTCATGTGAATGGGTGTTTGCAGCTTCGTGTGAATGGGTGTGTTTACAGCTTCATGTGAATGGTGTGTTTGCAGCTTCGTGTGAATGGTGTGTTTGCAGCTTCTTGTGAATGGTGTGTTTGCAGCTTCGTGTGAATGGTGTGTTTGCAGCTTCGTGTGAATGGGTGTGTTTGCAGCTTCATGTGAATGATGTGTTTGCAGCATCATGCGAATGGGTGTGTTTGCAGCTTCATTGTGAATTGACGTACAGGGTGTCCTTACTTTTGTATTTATTTTACCTTCTGTGCCAGTGCTCATGGGTGGTGGGAACCAAGAGGAAATGGTGGGGACTGGAGCTGGGGAATCTAGAGGGAGGGGCTGGCCCAGCTCCCTGCGCAGGCGGAGAGGCAAACGCTCAGAACAGCCGGGTGTTGCCCAGCCACTCAGTCGGTGGCAGCGCAGAGCGGGCCCACCCCGCCACCTCCAGAGCAGGGTCCGGCTGTGAGACCAGGGTCCTGAGTCTGCAGCCCCGGGCGGGCGGGCCTGGCAGGAAGGGCGGCGCTGGGCTGGATTGTCGGCGACGTGGGGCCGGGGACCTCGTACGTGGTCGACACAGTAAGTGTGTAATGTCGCACGTTTAGAACAGCTTCTTCCTTCCCAGGCTCTGGATCACGTGCCCCTGCTGCTGTACATCTTGGCAGCGAAAACATTGATTCTCTGCCTGGCATTTGCTGGCGCCAAAGTATACCAAAGGAAGAGGTTGGAAGCCAGAGAGCGACAGCTGGAAGCGGAGAAGAAGTCGGAGAAGAAAGAGCGCTAGCGGGAGCCACAGGTATGGCTTGCGGGTGGGAGATGCAGGCGGGCGACCTGGCCATGTCCCTCGGGTCTAAGGTGGGTGCAGGCGGGGAGGGAGGAGGGAGGGGCGCGCCAGCTGTCAAGCGCTCGGGGAGACGGGGAGAGTCCTGACCCTCGCGCCTGTCCCGATGAGCGGGGAGCTCGGGGTTGGTCCCCGCCCAGCCTGTGATTCTCCATCATTGAGGGCCGGGGAGCTTCATGGTGGAGGGGTGGGGCCACAGGGCTCAGGGAATCGAGTGAAAGCTGCGCCTTCTCCCCGGAGAAGCACGCTCTAGAAACACCTGCAGGGGTGCGTAAAAGCGCAAGAGGGGGTGGGGAGGAGGCGGATCACAGGCCTGCTGTGGGTCTTCAGGGTGAAGTGTGGCTGCAGGGTCCTCACCCGGCTCACGCTCGCCCCTGCTGCTGCCCGCCCTGCAGCGTCCAGACCCAGGCCTCGGAGCAGCCAGACCCAGGCCTCGGAGCAGCCGGACCCAGGCCTCGGAGCAGCTGGACCCGGGCCTCGGAGCAGCGGGACCCGGGCCTCGGAGCAGCCGGACCCGGGCCTCGGAGCAGCGGGACCCGGACCTCGGAGCAGCCGGGCCCGGGCCTCAGAGCAGCCCACGTGGCTGGGCCACAGCAGCTTCTGTGGTGGGAGCCGCCTTGTTAAAGAGATGCTCCATCGGCTGGACCTCAGAAACCGGACCCTGTGGGGGAAGAGGGAGCACGTCCAAGCGAAAGGTGAGGGCCGCTTGCACAGAATGTGGGCTGAGCTTTGTGGGGAACCGAGAAGGGGGAGGTTGGTCACACTTCTCCCTCCCTTGAACACCAGAGGCTGGGGGAGGCGAGGGGTGAGGGGGCGTTGACGGCTGAGCTGGGCTGGGGGTTTGGAAAGAAAGAAAATTGTGATTCCGAAAGTATGGGTGGAAACCCTTTTCTGGAAAATGATAAAAGAAAGTACGTTTATAAGAGACTAGTGGCCCGGTGCACGAAATTTGTGCACATTAAAAGGGAATTAGAGGAAATATTTTAATATTGCTCTTTGCCCTTTCTCTATAATAGAAGTGTCAGTGATGAAAGAAAATTAGTAAAATGTATATGAAATCTCCCTCTTGTCAGAGTCTGGGGTGCACTGTGGGACCCAGAGTCAAGTCCCCGCCCACTCACGTGCACCTAAAATTTGTGTGAGACCCAGACCTGGCCAGCCCCACCCCCGTCAAGCCCTGCGAGGTGGGGGGCATGGCCTCAGATCCCCTGTCAAGCCCCATGGAGTGGGGGGGCACGGCCTCAGGTGCCCCAGCCCTGGCATGAGGGCGTGACAACCATTTGCATATTAGCTCTTTATTATATAGGGTGAGCTCAGTGGTGTCTGAGCCAGAGCGGCTGCACATGAGCGCCGCGCTGAGCGAGTGGGGCGTCCGCGCTGCTGATCCGACGGCTCCTGCTTCCCACCGGCCCTCTCCCCTAGACGCTGCTCCACACGGCGCCACGTGGACAGTGGACTCGGCCGAGGAGAAGCAGCTCCCGAGGGTAACTCCCAGCTGCAGCCGAACTAAAGTGATGGGACCTGGCAGAGGCTGTAAGAACCTGTTTTCTCTAGTAAAGTAAACACCTGGACAAAGGCGTGTCTGGTCTTTGGGATCAGCCGGCGTGTGTGTGTGTGTGTGTGTGTGTGTGTGTCCGTGTGTCCGTGTGTCCGTGTCCCTGTCTGCCTGTCTCCCTCACACACACACCCTGTGCTGTGAGGCAGGGAGTTCTGCAAACCCACAGCTGCTGGAGGTTCTCACCCCCGCCCCCCCCCCCCCCGCCGCCCCCAGGGCTGGGCTGTAGAAGTGGCCACGCTGTGGGGAGGAAGCCTCCGCTGCGCCCTCACCCTCTGCCCTCCGCCCTCCGCCCTCTGACCTGCTGCCCTCCTCCCCTGTTTTCTCCTCTTCCCGGGAACTTGGCCCTTGGTGCTTCCATTGAGGGAGGCAGAGGCTGTGCGCTCACGGGGTAGGGGTGGCGTGGCTTGCCCCGCCATTCGGACAGTGAAGTGATGGTTAAGGGACCAAGTCTGAGACAGCAGTAGAGACGGGCCCTCGGTTCCTGGTGACCAGGGATCCGTCATTAGCCGTGAACTGCCACTTTGTGGGGTGGGGGTGGGGGTGGGGCTCCTTCTAGTGCGTGTGAAGCTCTGTGGGTAGGTCTCCACTCCTCACAGCCGGGCCTCGCACCACCAGCCTCGCCCCCTGTGGAGGGAGCTCGTTCCTGCTCACTGCCCTGCCGCGTGCAGGGCTTGTCTGGCTGAAGGAGGTCACGTGTGTAAAACTGGTTGTGAAACAATGAGATAGAAGGCGAGGGGAGCATGCCTGGGCGGCGGCAGCCCCACTGGCCAGCCTGGCTCCCTCCACCCAGTGGAGCCTGGACCTCGGGTGGGCAAGGCCCGGGCAGCGGCCTCCAGGGCAGCACTGCCGTCGCCTCGCGTCGCGCTGGCCCACGGGAGGCCGTGGGGATGCGGTTGTCGGGGAGGCCCGGGCTCCGTCAGCCAACCTCGGGAGGACACACGTGGGGTCGCTGTCATCGTCACCCACCGTTCGTGGCTGCTCCGAAAGGGATGGGGCTGAACCGCCATCTTCCCCGCCCGCCCGCCCGCCCGCCCGCGATGAACTCCCTGACTTCCTGCCGCTGGTCTCGAGGGCAGAGCTAGTGTCCTTTGCTCAGAGTGACAGCGTGTCTGCTGGGGCACAGGGAGGGTTTCCCTAAAGAGCAGACAGGAAGTGAGGTCAGTGTTAGGTCTGAACGAGGACACGCTGAGCCCGGACGCGATGGGCAGGGGCACCACGTATTGAGGCCCAGGCCCCGCGGGGTGGCAGGTGCCAAGCGTTTCGGAGCCCTCGCCCCTCAGGGCCTCAGGGAAGCAAAGTAACGCGCCCAGAGCCTCATAGTTAATAAGCTGAAACTGGAGTCCCATCTCGGTTCCGCTGACCCACAGGCCCCTCGGTGCCTTCCCGCCGGCAGGTCCGTGCAGGGGCGGCGGCGCGTTCCTTAGGTCCGAGGGCAGCTGTGTGTTCTCTCTTCACCCCTGCGGTTCACATGGCGTGAGGCTCACCTGACATCAGACCCGACAACTGGCAAAACTGCCACCACAGAAATCAATGTCGACACAGAACAGCAGGAGGCGGAAGACCCTTAAAGACGGGTTTGCGGTGGGAAAACAGGAAGGCTTTCTCGGTGAGCAGGTGAGCAGGATGCACCAGCAAGAGCTGCTCTTGTTTGAAAAGCAGAACCACCCAACTCGAGTTCACGGTCCCACTCCTCCGCGGCCTGGCTTCAGGTGAGCAAAGTGGGCCGGGGTCCGGCCTCTGAGCAGAGGAGGAGAGGAGCACGCCTGGCTCCGTGGGTCATTTGGGGCCGGACACGCGTGGGCCCACTCCTTAACTGCAACTTCTTGGGGCCTGCACATGCTTCTCCGTGTTTCTGAGACCCACACGCTGAGCACACAGTCTTGAGCTCCGTTCACCATGCTCACCACCAAGCCCCCTGAGCTGAGCTGCCCCCATCCGCCACTGGCTTAGCCCTCAAAGCCGCCTCAACACAAGAGTCCAGACCCCTCAGCTACCGGGACGCTTTACTGAGCCGAAGCCCTTCGCCCGTGCCCCCGGGAGCCGCAGTTCGCGTGGCGTACCTGCGCGGTCGCCGTGGGAGCACCAGCGGCTGCCGTGGTCTGGAGTCGAGCCCAGGGAGGCCGTGGGCCGCCACCGTGCCTGTGCCCAGCCGGGCTGCTCGGCGAGGACTCGCCCTTAAGAGAACTTGCCGAGGTAGTAGTTCTCCCACCTGCGCACTTTGTTGATGAGGGTCCTCCACTTGCTGGGGCTGATGCTCTCCATCCCTTTGCTGATGAGGTCACTGAGGAGGAGGAACTGGTACGTGTAGAGGCTGTCGATGGACTTCAGGCAGAACTCCTTCCTGTGGTTGATGATGAACCACTTGAGCGCGGACCAGGCCAGGTCCAGCGGGTTCAGGTAGTTGTACGGGGCGGGCAGGCAGAGCAGCTCGTGCCCACAGGCCTTGGCCACGTCGGGGCAGCAGGTGATGCTCGTCAGGTTGACGACGGACCGGGCGCGGGCCTGGGCCTGGGGCTCTCCCTCCTCCTTGGGCCTGGCCTCCGGCCGCCGGGCGTCCTTGACCACGATGGCGCACTTCCCGTAGGTCTTCTTCACCACCTCGCAGAACTCTGCGAAGAAGCCGTCTTCCGGGCGAACGCTCAGCTCGTCTCTCAGGAACACCCGGTACCTCCACGGCACCCAGCCCTGGCTGCCCCCCGCGTGCACCACGCACCAGCTCGGACTCGGCACGCAGAGCTCCCGCCCGAAATCCTCCCCCGTGGCCAGGCTTTCGGGGATCTCTGTCTCCCCCAGATACACCGTCGTAAACCCGTCAAACTGCAGCGCTCTCAGCATCTTCAGGTACTGGAGGCATTGCTTCCTCTTGATGCTGTCAAACTGGCTCCTGATGACGATGTTTCTAAAGAGCGGGTGTGCACAGCGGGGCATGGCGCTCCCCTGTCTCCATCTGTGAGTTCCCCCCGGAGCAGGGCGATGACCTCACAAAGGCCTTCCTGCTGGGCCCCCCCACGGACACGCCAGGGCAGTGACCTCACAAGGGCCTTCCTGCTGGGCCCACCCACGGACACGCCAGGGCGATGACCTCACAAGGGCCTTCCTGCTGGGCCCACCCACGGACACGCCAGGGCGATGACCTCACAAGGGCCTTCCTGCTGGGCCCACCCACGGACACGCCAGGGCGATGACCTCACAAAGGCCTTCTCACTGCTGGGCCCGCCCACGGACACGCCAGGGTAGTGACCTCACAAGGGCCTTCTCACTGCTGGGCCCGCCCACGGACACGCCAGGGAAGTGACCTCACAAGGGCCTTCCTGCTGGGCCCGCCCACGGACACGCCAGGGCAGTGACCTCACAAGGGCCTTCCTGCTGGGCCCGCCCACGGACACGCCAGGGCAGTGACCTCACAAGGGCCTTCTCACTGCTGGGCCCGCCCACGGACACGCCAGGGTAGTGACCTCACAAGGGCCTTCCTGCTGGGCCTGCCCACGGACACACTTGGATGTGAGAACATCCCGGGACACGTTCAGAGCAGTTCCCTCTGGCTGACATGATACGTCACCCGTGGAAGATGTGTCCGTGTGGCTTCGGCCTGAGGTCTGGGCATGGTGGGCAGGTGTTTGTTTGCCAGGGCTGCCGTGACACAGCGTCGCCGGCTGCTTGGCTTAGACAGAGGTTCACTTTCCCACAGTCCTGGGGGGGAGTCCCGGGTCAGGTGCTGGCGGGTCGGGGTTCTCCCGCCGCCTCTCCGTGGCCCCCAGGTCTTCCCTCCGCGGTGAGCGCATAGAGAAGGGCACCTGCCGGGCCCTGGAGGTGGCGGCTGGAACCCCCGGGCCTGAGAGGAACTGATAGGGGACTCGGTGCCCGGCCAGCAGCCGCCCCTGCAGAGACGATGCAGAGGCCTGGCCAGCTCCTGGGTGGGCCCGGAGCGGCCTGCTCGGCCGCAGCACGGGGCCTGGACAGAAGCAAACCATTGCACCGGAGGCCAGAACCTCGAGAGCCCTTCCTCTTCCTGTCCTGCCTCCTTGGATGCGAACCAGCCTCCTCCAGTCACCTCCCACCTCGGAGCTGAGGGTGAGGAAGGACCGCCAGGGGGCAGTGTGGCCATGACTCCACGTGACTTGAGGCAACACCTCAGCTCCTTCCCTGACCCAGCCAGAGCCCTGCAGCCCCAGAGGGCACCCGCCCCTCCCAGGGAGGCCCTCCTCTCGGACTGCTTTCCTCGGGCACATTCTGCTCTTCGTTCTTTCCCTGCCCAGTGGCTCGTGTTCTACAGGGACACTGACATGCTTCCCTCATCCCAAGATGCAGTGACAGACACCCTAACCAGAGGTCTGGCTGCGGTTCTGCTGGGCAGTCCTCTGCCCGGCACAGACCAGTCATCAAAAACGGGATATTTGTGAACCAGTGGTACCCCCCCACCCCCCCCCCCCCCTTCCCCAAATAAAACGGAAGCAGTTGCCACACATACGAAGAGGCGTATGCGTGTGCCAGTTGGGACTCGCTCCGCAGACCCGGTTGCGTGGGAGGCATCACAGTTGCTTCTTTCAGCCATCACACTGGGCTCGGGCATTGTCGGGGCTCCTGACCCCACTCCCGAGGCCAGAGCCATGGCAGGGCCAGGGGCCACCCTCCACTCTGGCCATTGTGTGCGCAGCTCCAATCCTCTGGCCCCCCGCCCGGGCACTGAGCTCCTGCTGGGATGCGGAATGTCAAGGAGAGAGACCCATGGAGCCCGAGCGGTCGCCCTCCCCCTCCTCACCTTGCAGGGAAATAGCAGTGTATTCGTGGGAAGGTCACAGGAGCTTTGGAATCGGATGGACCAAGCTTTGAACTTCCCGCCGGCTGTGTGACAATGTGCCGATCTCTTCGCTGCTCTGGGCCTCAGTTCCCCGATGTTGCCACCCCACGGAGTGTGTGAGGGCATCAGCTCCCCTGGCCAGAGTCCTGGCACTTGGTAGTGTTCGTACATGATTGCTTTGTCCTATGGCACCATCATGGGCACCCGCTTGCCCGCCTGCTTCCGTCCCCCTTCCCCACAGCACTGTGGGTGCGGTTCCAGTGTGGGCCTGTCTGCCAAGACACTCAGGTTCTTCCCCAGGGAGGAAGCCACACCTGGCTGCCTGGGACAGAAGCAGCCTCAGGATCCCCACGTGGACTTCAGGAACCGGGCTGCAAGGGGGCCAGACCTGCTCCCCTGCGCCTATCCTGGAGCAGAGCTGTCCTTTGTCCTCGCGCACAAAGCCTCACCGACCCTTGTCCAGACACATCCAGCCCGGCGGGAGCACAGCATGGATGCCCGCTGGGTCCCACTGACTTGCTTCTGCTGATTAAACTTCATAATATAATTCCAACACCATCAGCATCAACCATCAGCACCACCACCACCACTCAGCATCAACCATCAGCACCACCACCACCATCTACATCAACTTCCCCACCACCACCAGTATCAACTGTCTCTACCATCACCACCACCACTACCATCATCTACATCAACCATCATCACCACCACCACCATCAGCATCAACCATCAGCACCACCACCACATCAACCTCACCAACACCAGCACCAGTATCAACTGTCACTACCATCACCACCACCACTACCACCATCTACATCAACCTCCCACCACCAACAACACCATTAATATCAACCACCAACACCACCACAGCAACTATCGGCTCCACCATCATCTACATCAACTTCCTCAACACTATCAGTATCAATTATCACTACCATCACCACCACCACTACCATCATCTACATCAACCTCCCATCACCACCACCACCACCATCAGCATCAACTATCAGCACCACCACCACATCAACCTCACCAACACCAACACCAGTATCAACTGTCACTACCATCACCACCACCACTACCATCATCTACATCAACCTCCCACCAACACCAACACCAACACCATTAATATCAACCACCATCAGCAGCAACTATCAGCACCACCAACATCATCTACATCAACTTCCTCAATACTATCAGTATCAACTGTCACTACCATCACTACCACCACTACCATCATCTACATCAACCTCCCATCACCACCACCACCACCATCAGCAGAACCATCAGCACCACCACCACCACCATCAGCAGCACCATCAGCACCACCACCACCACCACCACCATCAGCAGAACCATCAGCACCACCACCACCAGCCACATTAACCTCCCTACTACCACCACCACCGGTATCAGCTATAATCACGGACACCAAGAACACAAGGCTTAAAATTACGTATTTATTTTACTTTTCAAAATATATTCACATACAGGATCTCATTAGCTCTCACACTTTGTAAGGTTTGAAAAACTGGCGTCACTGTCCCCGTTTTATCTGTAATGAAACAGATTCACACCAAAGTGGTGGCTAATGGAACCCGGACTAGAGTTGGGTCCTTCTGACTCCAAAACGAATGCTTCTGTTCAGCGGACCCCACTGTTTGAATGAAAACGAAAACTTCCCACCCACTTCTGATGTGAACGACTCTGGTTCTACATTCCAGTTGGGGTCTTCAGAATGACTGGCCCTTTGGGGCCATATATCCCAAACCCCACGCATCCCAGGTGAGCCACTAGCCCCCCAACGTTCTTGTCACCCCTAAAGTTGAAGTTTCATCCAGGCCTCTGGACTCCAAACTCAGCCTTCTCTCCGTGACCAAAGGCCACCTTCACGGGCCCCCAGGGGTCTCCCAGCTCTGAGAACGTGGCTGCCCCGAACCCTTCCCTGGAACACAAGCTTTTCTACTGAAGGGACAGTGTGGCCGAGCTCCTGCCCCTACAGGCCCATCTCAGCTCCAGACGGCCCGAGAAGGACACAGGATGCTGGCTTTGGTCAACGCCACCCCTGGAAGTGCCCCGGGCCAGGATGGCCTTCCAGCCCCGACCTCCTGGTCCAGGTAAGCCCAGAGCACCCCCCTACCCCCCGCAGGCAGGCCGGGCCTCTTCTGTGGCGACCCGGCTGCCCTGCCTTCCACGGGTGCCCTAGATCTCGGTGTGGGGCCCGCTGTCCCTGCGCCCGGGCCCCAGGCTGGCCTGGCGGGGCTGCAGGGCGGCTGTGTTGCTGATGGTCAGCGTGGAGCACTTGGCTGCCCTGCTCGGGAGCCCTTTCTTTTTGAGTTCGGAGGTCAAGTTTAGGTAATAAATGTCTTCCAGGGACTTGTCGTTCTTCCTGAGGATGTTGCTGGCCAAGCGGAAGAGGAAGACCACCGCGTAGATGCCGAAGATGGTGAGGATGTACCAGGCGGCGCTGGTGCCGTCCGGGAGCCGCAGGGCCCTGGGGGGGCTGCTACTGTTCCTCCCCTCCGCCGAGTCCCGCAGCAGGTGCGCCAGGGTGTGGGCAGCGCCCGCCTGCGTCTGGTTGGCGGCTCCCCGGGCGGTCCACTCGGCCACTGAGAGACAGAGAGACCCAGGTGAGACCAGCCTCCAGGGCCGGGGGCTGCCTGGCCACCAGGCCAGTGCCGGGAGGTCATCGCGTCGGCGGGAAGCCCGGGACTGCGGGGGAGCCTCCTGCTCAATGGGCAGGAGCCTGACAACACGTCCACACGGTTTTCAAGATCAAAGAGTTCAGAACCCCAAGCTGTGGGACAGGAGACGAAACATCATAAAGATGCCAGTCGTCCCTGAAGTAACCTGCACAAGTAGCACCATCGCAGTGAAAATGCCCGGAGAATCGCTTTGGGAGCCAGACAGACGGCACAGGGAAAAGTGAGCTGTCGAGGCTAACGGGAAAGAAGGTGGGGAACCGTGCTGGGTGGGAATCGGCCTCCCCGGAACGTCAGGCCAGCCAGGCAGGACCGCAGTTCGCCTTTTTTGGGAGAATGAGCCTTGTGCCTGCCCACAGCCCACGGGGGCTCCCTGGGCGGTGCAGAGGGTGTGCAGGGCGCTGGAGGGCCTGGCCCAACGCTCCCTAAACAGCCTCCCCGAAACACACAGCAGCTGGAGCCGTGGGAGGCTGGGCTCAGACGGAGACCAGTGGGCCCGAGCTGACGCCCCCGGAGGCAGCGCTGGGGTCTGTGGGTGACAAAGGGCCGTCCCTGCCCCGCGAGGGAAGGGGGTCACTCGGGAGCAATGGGCCCTGGGCCCACATCCTGTCCACCAGTGCAGAGAAGTCAGCGGTGACAGCACGAAAAGAAGCCATTCAGCCCTGGCTGGTGTGGCTCAGTGGATAGAGCGTCGGCCTGCGGACTGAAGGGTCCCGGGTTCGATTCCGGTCAAGGGCATGTACCTTGGTTGCGGGCACATCCCCAGTAGGGAGTGTGCAGGAGGCAGCTGATCCGTGTTTCTCTCTCATCGATGTTTCTAACTCTCTGTCTCTCTCCCTTCCTCTCTGTAAAAAATCAATAAAATATATATATATATAAAAAAAATAAGCCATTTAAAGCGCTAGAGAAAAGCAGGGTAGATGGTCCCTTTATCATCTCTGAGTGGGACATCCCTCCTAAACATAACCCAAAACTCAGAAGGGGAGAAAAGCAGACAAAAGAAAACAAGTGTTAAATTCAGCTAATAGAAGAATGTTGTTTCTGCGTACTATTAAACCAAGAACAACGACAAATGAGAAAATTTACAATTTATACCATTGAGTTTCTCTTCATAGCTTCCGGTTCCAGAAGAAAAAGCCCAAAATGCCAGTAGAAAAAAATATGCTAAGGATACAGACAATTAAGTTATAGAACATGCAAAAGGCTTCTCACTATTACAACAAGAAGAATGCAAGTCAGAAGTACAAAAAAATAATGTTTTGTTACCTATCGGCTGCAAATGCAGTTTCAGAACGCACTGTGGATGTGTTTGCGTGGCTGCTGTGAGGTGGAATCACACACCCAGCCTGCAGGGCGAGACAGCACCATCACTCACCTCTGACCCGGCCTCCCGCTGCGGGAATGTGTCCTGTGGCCACGCGGGGGCCTGGTGGGAGCAGTGCGTGTGTGATGGAGTCCCTGCTGCTGCCCGCGAACAGCCTGAGCAGCACCGCCTTCTGACAGTGCAGTGCATTCTGGGACCCCATGCAGTGGAGTACTATGCAGCCACGAAAATCAATTAAGAGTGTTTTTGGTACTAGATATTAATAAAAAAGTAACCCAAGTGTGACATAATGTGCAATCATGCGTGTAAATGAAGGGGGGATGTGTTATCTGCTTGAAGCTTTCACATATATATGTGAAATATAAATATATATGGGATATAAATGTATATATGAAATACAAATATATATGAAATATAAATATATGTGAAATATAAATATATGTGAAATGTAAATATATATGAAATGTAAATATATATGAAATGTAAATATATGTGAAATATAAATATATGTGAAATATAAATATATGTGAAATATAATATATATGAAATATAAATATATGTGAAATATAAATATATGTGAAATATAAAATATATGAAATATAAATATATATGTGAAATATAAATATATGTGAAATATATATGAAATATAAATATATGTGAAATATAAATATATGTGAAATATAAAATATATGAAATATAAATATATGTGAAATGTAAATATATATGAAATGTAAATATATATGAAATGTAAATATATGTGAAATATAAATATATGTGAAATATAATATATATGAAATATAAATATATGTGAAATATAAAATATATGAAATATAAATATATATGAAATATAAATATATGTGAAATATAAAATATATGAAATATAAATATATATGTGAAATATAAATAGATATGAAATATAATATATGTGAAATATAATATATATGAAATGTAAATATCTCCGGGAGAATAGGCAGTCGGGACCCGCGGTGCCCACGGGAGGAGTGGCGGGAGATGGCTTTGCCCGGACGCTCTAGTACACCGCGTACTGTGTGCATTTATTCTCACAAAGAAATGGCTTTAAAGCCGCAGAGCCCCAGCAGGCGCTGTCTGGCGGGCGCAGTGCCCTTGGGGAAAGCCGGCGCCCTTCCCAGGCCAGGAGATTAGCATCTAAACTGCTGTTTAACCCAAAACTGTTTTCGCTCCCAAGAGCCGCGAGCAGGAAGAGCGCAGCGAGGAGCAGTGAGGAACGGAGGCCTCCCTGGAGCGTTCCTGGCCGAGTCCCGTGTCGGGCGCCTCGTGAGCACAGATGGAGTCAGACCGTGTCACAGCGTGAGCCGTGGCCCGCTGCGGGGGGCACCGAAGGCTCCGTAAATGCTTCTATGCGATGTTGTTGCTAATTCATTTCACTGACGCAAGATTCAGAGAGGCTGGTATTTTTTACGGGAGTTATTGTCAGAACGCGTGAATAACCTTAGTACATGTATGTATGTGTGTATGTATGTTTGTATGTATTTTTTATTCTATCACCTTTTATCCCCTCTGTGCCCTCCCCCCCTTCACCCATCCCCCTCCACGCCCGCAGCCACCGCACTATCGTCCCTGTCCACCAATTCCCTTTTTTTTCTGTTTTGCTCAATCGCTTCACCACCACCTCCGTGCCCCCCAGGCTGGCAGCGGCTCTCTGACTCGGTCTCTGCTTGGTAGTTCAGTTCATTAAGTCCCACATGGACCGGTAACCTGAGTGCTTTCAGATGAAGGAGAAACCGGTTAAAAATAAACTCTGCTCACCAATCTGGCAACGCCCGGATGAGCAGACTTAAGTCGGTCCCTCGTGAGAAACACCACCACCCTCAGGCATTCCTCACCACAGTTGGTGGAACGCTCGCGAACTTTAGAAGGGGAAATGCCCATCATTATTTTAAAAAGCAACTCAACCCGCCAAGAACATCATGAACTTAATTAGGGCAAGAGGACTTGTTTAAATGCGGAACTCTCGGATGAACTCACAGAACGTTCTGGAATTGTTACGGAATGATGCCACATGTGCAAAAACACACAAAAACACCCAACTGAAAACTCCAGACAGGAACTCACTTGGAAACGGGCTATTTCCCACCTGAACAAAGCGCAGCCTGTTACTCAGCGAAGCACGCTGCTCTTTACCTCCTTCCTGAGGACAGCAGGGTGGGCTGGGTGGCTTCTGTGGGTACACACCCTGCAGAAGAAACAAGCCTCCCACCTGCGGCGTCCGCACGTGTGCGGATGTGAAATGGACAAGTGACGCCAGGGCGGCCGTGCTGGCAGCGGGAGAGCACTCACCCTCCATGCGGGAGCTCCTCTCCAGCGGGCACCGTGTCCCTGAGGGCAGACGGCAGGGCAGCACCAGCAGAGACTGCAGCAAGGAGCTGGGTGAGTTGCCGCTCATTCAGTTCCTCAGGGAACTGAGGGTCTGTCTGCTGTTGGCACAGAATAGAAGTGCCTCCTGCTCCAGCTCCTGGGGAAGCTCTGGAGCGAAGGAGCTGCTGGAGCCCATGCTGGTCCCAAGGTTGTCCAGCCCTCCCGTCGCCTCCAGCCCTCCCATCCCCTGCAGCCTGCGGGGCGGGCCCCTCCGGCCGCTGGCTCCCGCCCTATGGCCTGGCGGCTCCTGCACGCCCCGTCTGCACCTGCAGCGGGCGGGGCGGGGGCAGGTGTGCCCAGGCCATGTCACGGGGCCAGGAGGCTCCAGGGGCCAGTCACCAACTTCCTCTGGGACTGTCCTGGCTCAGAAACAGGCAGGAGGCCGCGGAGGACACAGCCCCACAGGGTCAGGGAGCAGTGGGCCCCGGCCAGGCGGGAGGAGTGTCTGAGTCACAGACACTCCATGAAGTGGGCCTATGCTAGCCCTGGAAAGGGCTCCCCCCCCCGTTCCTCTGGACTCCCCGCTAACAGGACCATGACCTGCCGCACTTGTGAGGGGTGTGGGCTTTTATTTACTTATTTTTAATACTAGAGGCCCGTTGCACGAAGATTCGTGCAATAGGCCTTCTTTCCCCTGGCTGCCAGCACCAGTTTTCCTCTGGCACCCGGGACCCAGACCTTCACTCTGGCCACCGCCTTCCCTCTTCGCCTGGACACAGTCTTCGCTGCGGCTGGAGCCTTCAGTCTTTGCTCCTCGCTCCGGCGGGAGTCTTCAGTCTCCGGCCAGAGCTGCTCCTGTAGCTCCTTCCGCCCCCCACCCTCCCCCTCATAGCTTGATTGCTGCTTCACCTGCAGACTTCGCCAACAGCCTCCTGGGTTCCAGGGGGCCACCTTGCCTGCGGCCCGGCTTTCCAATCACGATCACGATCACAGCCGCAGGGTTCCACTGCCCAGGGCCACACATGGGGGTCCCGTCTGGGGCTGGGGCTTAGGTGGCACACGGGAGCCCAATTGGAGGCTCGTGCTGGCTCACCCTGCCTGCAGTATGCAAATTAGCCGCCATCTTTGTTGGCGGTTAATTTGCATATCCCACTGATTAGCCAATGGGAGGCGTAGCAAAGGTAGGGTCAATTACCATGTTTGTCTATTTTTTTTTAAAATATATTTTATTGATTTTTTACAGAGAGGAAGGGAGAGAGATAGAGAGTTAGAAACATCGATGAGAGAGAAACATCGACCAGCTGCCTCCTGCACACCTCCTACTGGGGATGTGCCCGAAACCCAGGTACATGCCCTTGACCGGAATCGAACCCGGGACCTTTCAGTCCACAGGCCGATGCTCTATCCACTGAGCCAAACCGGTTCCGGCCATGTTTGTCTATTATTAGATAGGCTATTTCTGAGAGGGAGAGAGAGGGAGAGAGAGAAACATCAATGATGAGAGGGAATCATTGATTGGCTGCCCCTTGCACTTGCCCCACTGGAGATCGAGCCTGCAACCCAGGACTGTGCCCTGACTGGGAATTGAACCAGGACCTCCTGGTTCATAGGTCAACGCTCAACCGCTGAGCCACACCAGCCGGGCTTAATGAATATATTCATTTTTATTCTCACCCGAGGTTTTCCATTGTTTTTTTAGAGAGAGTGGAAGGAAGGGAGAGGAGGGGGAGAGAGAGAGAAACATGGATGTGAGAGAGACACATCAATGGTTGCTTCCTGCTCATGCCCCAACCGGGGCCAGGGATCGAACCTCCAGCCAAGGTATGTGCCCTTAACTGGGAATGGAGCCTGGGACCTTCAGTCCACAGGACAACACTCTAACCACTGAGCAACCGGCCAGGCAGGGCAGGCTGTTGGCTTTCAAAGTGTCCTTTGGTCAAGTTTACATCAATGGGACCTAGAGAAGTAAACTATAGCGCAGGCCCAGGGCCCAGCACTTCCCTCCAAGGCCCCCACCGGGAGGAAGGAGACACCTCCGGACCGTGCACGAGTGCCCACAGCGCGTGGCTCCCAGCGGCTGCAGCAGAGACAGCCCCGCGTCCACCAGCTGACGAAGGACACAGACCTGTGGCTTATCCACCCTCTGCAACGTTATTTGGCAAGAAAAAGAAGTGATACATGTCACAAAGTAGATAACCCTGGGAAACACTGCTAAGTGAAAGGTCAACATATTGTGTGCGTCCGTTGATAGGAAATGTCAAAGACAGGCAAATCTGTAAAGACAGACAAGTCTGTTTAGCGGTTGCCTAGGGCTGAGGAGGGCTTTGGGAGGGTGATGGTCTAGGTCAGGGGTGGGCAAACTTTTTGACTCGAGGGCCACGATGGGTTCTTAAACTGGACCAGAGGGCCGGAACAAAAGCATGGATGGAGTGTTTGTGTGAACTAATATAAATTCAAAGTAAACATCATTACATAAAAGGGTACGGTCTTTTTGTTTTTAGTTTTATTCATTTCAAACGGGCCGGATCCGGCCCGCGGGCCGTCGTTTGCCCACGGCTGGTCTAGGTGCTGCTTGCACAACTCTGTGAATGCACTAAAGCCACTGAACTGTATGTTGTGACTTTTATGGTTTGTGTGTTATATTTTAATATATAAAAGGCTAAGTGACCGACCGTCTGTCCGTCCGACTGACTGACCTGCCAGTACATATGACACGCACTGGAAATTTAAAAATAAACATTGACTCGCACATGCGTGATACATATAAAGCTCTCGCTGGCCCCAATCGCACGCGTGTGTTTCAATCTGTCATTGTTGATTGTGAATTTGGTTGACACTTCTATTATAGAGAAAGGGCGAATAGCAATATTAAAATATTTCTTCTAATTAATTTCCTTTCAATGTGCACGAATCCGTGCACCGAGCCACTAGTATTTTAATGATATAGGCATTGATGGAATACTATGCAGCTGTGAAAAAGAATGGGGATGCTATTTGTGTACTGATGTGTGAAGATCTCAGGATGTCTGTTCACACAGAAAAGCACAGAAGAGAGTATGTTCCATCATGTAAGAGGTGGGAGAACATCACATCGGCCTGATTTTGCTCGTATAGACATTGAGAAGCCACTTGAAGGAGGCCCAAGGTACAGGCCCGAGGAAGCAAGAGCAGGAGCCACAGGGGAGGAGGGAAGTGGGCAGGTGGTGGCAGGCAGGGAGGGAGAATCTCACTCCATAGCAGTGGTTCTCAACCTTCCCAATGCCACGACCCTTTAATACAGTTCCTCATGTTGTGGTGACCCCCAATTTCATTGCTACAAATTGAACATAATGAAAGCATAGTGATGAATCACAAAAACAATATGTAATTATATATGTGTTTTCCGATGGTCTTAGGCGACCCCCCCTGAAAGGGTTGTTCAACCCCCAAAGGGGTCGAGACCCACAGGTTGAGAACCGCTGCTCTATCGTCTTTACACTTTAAGGAACTTTAACTCGGTGTTGTGTTTGCTATTCAATTATAAGTACATCTGTTGATTAAATGTAAATCTTTGTTAAAGTTCTGTTTAGGTTCCTGCTGTCTCCAGCCTGGAGGGCGGGACCATGGCCTTGGGCTCTGCCACAGACTCGGGGATTCCCAGCCGGTGCGTGAGAGGGGGCAGGACGCGGCCTGGGTGACACAGGGCGAATGGCTGGGGGTCAGGGTCCGGTCCAGCCGTGCCCTCACTGTGTGCCCCTGGGCAAGGCCCTGCTGTGAAAAAGAATGGGGATGCTATTTGTGTACTGATGTGTGAAGATCTCAGGATGTCTGTTCACACAGAAAAGCACAGAAGAGAGTATGTTCCATCATGTAAGAGGTGGGAGAACATCACATCGGCCTGATTTTGCTCGTATAGACAAAATGGTCCGCAGCAGCTCACCTGTGAGCGGGGGAGGCAGGGACCCGCCGCCTCCGGTCCCAGGAAGCAGGAAGGAAGCTGGGCCCGGGGAGGCAAGCTCCCTGTGGGGGTGTCTGTACGGGAGCGCTGCCAACACAGGCGCCTGGGGACAGGGAGGGGCGCGGGCAGCTGGTGCCCACGGTGCGGCTTCAGAGGTGAGTCACCTGTGCAGTCGCAGGGGCGGCATCCAGCTCGGCCCCGGAAGCCGGGGGCCCCGGGGAAGGTGGCCTTCGTCCCCCTGTGCAGGGCACTCGGTCAGGGCTTCCCACGGGGTTGCTGCCACAGTCCCTGCAGGACAGCAGGGGGTGCCCACGGACAGGCAGGAACGCGCTCTCAGGCTCTGAGAGTGACGTGCCCGTGTCACACAGCTCCGGGGGCCAGCGCCAAAGCTGCTCTCCCTCCACAGCCTGCACGTCCCCTTCAAGCCGGGCCAGGGTCCCCTGGACTCTCCGGTCGCCTGCCCTGCAGGCGGAGCTGTGGACCATCACCGCCCAGGCATATCCGTGACCTTGGAGCCCTCCTTGTTGGTCAATCATACTATGGTGTTAAAAGTCAGGACAATGGTCCCTGCCAGCGTGGTTCAGGGGTTAGAGCATCGGGTGACACACCGAAGGGTCACGGGTTCTATTCCTGGTCAAGGGCACGTACCTGGGCTGCAAGTTCAATCCTCCTGCCCTGGTCCAGGTGTGTGTGGGAGACAACCAATTGGCGTGTCTCACATTGATGTCTCTCTCTCTCTCTCTCTCTCTCTCTCTCTCTCTCCTTCTCCTTCTATTCCTCCCTCCCACTCTCTCTAAAAAGCAATGGGAAAAATACCATCAGGTAAGGATTTCTTAAAAAGTCAGGGTAATGGGTGTTGCTCAGTGGAGGGTGAGTGACGGGGCGGGGGGCGGGGCTGCTCAGGCCGTTTCCTGGCTCTGCTCCGCCTGCGGCTCACAGACCTGAGGGCTGAGCTGTGGTCACTCTCCCGCCTCGGCTCGCCTCGTCCCATCCTCCACGGGACCCTCCCCGCTGTCTCTCTAACCCCAGAGCCCCGGTGGGCGGAGGGAAGACAGGCCAAGGTTTATGCAGACAATGCAAATGCTCTTCTTCAAGGGGTGTTCTCTTCCGTCTAAAGTGCCCTGTCCCTGGAGCGGGTGGCGCAGCCCGCGGACACAGGCAGGGCAGCCGCCGGCCCCACGCAGAGTGGCCGTGCCACCCCCTCCCGGTGCTTACACAACAGAGGTGAGCAGCCTGTGCCCGGCCAGGACGGCCTTCCTCCGGGTGCACCTCCCGGGCCTCAGGCAGCCCAGACGGACCCGCCTGCCAGGCCGTCACACCAGCCGTCCCGCCAGGCCAGGCCCGTGATTGGGCTGAGCGCGCCCGGCTCCGGTGCCGCTGGGGACGGCGCTGCAGGGCCAGGGCTGCTGCTTTCCTTTTGTGTGTTTGGTCCGCTGACGAGCAGGGAGCTTCGAGGACATGGGAGCAAAGGTGGCAACGATGTGGGGTTGACTTCCCCCAAAAGAGGAAATAAAAGAGAAACGAGTGCTTCTGAACTTCCGGGTGTGAGCGCTGCATTGAAGAAAACATCAGTAAATACATGCCTGCAGCCTGGCCCGTGTGGCTCAGTGGTTAAATATCAACCTATGAACCAGGAGGTCAGGGTTCGATTCCCGGTCAGGGCACAGGCCCGGGTTGCAGGCTCCATCCCCAGTGTGGGGCCTGCAGGAGGCAGCCGGTCCGTGATTCTCTCTCATCATTGATGTTTTTTTCTCTCTCTCTCTCCCTCTCCCTTCCTCTCTCTAAAACAAACAAATAAATAAAATAACAAGTGCTTTGCAGCAAAAACAAAAGGCTGTTAACAGACTCAAGAAGAAAATAAAGGACGACCTGGGGAAAATCGTTTGCAACACGTGTGATAAAACGACCAATTTCTTAATATCGCAGAGGCTTTTAACATTAAGAAACAGGGCGGCACCCCGGCAGGAAAATGGCCCAAATTCAGGAAAATCTAGTCACAGAAAAGGAAGCACTAATGTTTTCAAAACATCAAAATATGCTCGTTCCCACGCAGGGCGCTAGACACGCACATTCAGTTACACGGAGGACTCCCTTCCCGCTTGCTGACCGGAAAGGCTGCCTGTGCGATGGGTCTGCCCGCGCCCTCCACCACCGGGCCCAGCGCTGTCAGGACGGCCGGGGACACACGGGGACACACGGCGACGCCCATGGGAGTCCGTTCCTGTCGCCAGCATTAGCGAAGACAGTGACGTTGTTCACGTGTCACAGCACGCTCGCCTCTGACAGCTCCGTCTTCCAGGCGTCCTGGGGTGTGTGTGCGAGCCGTTTCCGGGCACAGGCACGGGGCTTGTCCCTGCCCCGTCGTCACAGCTAAAGGCTGGAAGCCATCTAATGTCCAACGAGAGGGCGGGCTGAAGCCAGCGTGGGACCCGTGCCGTGGGGTCCTCTCCACGCATCAAAAGGCCGGAGGCGGTGTCTGTGCACCAGAGGAACAAGCTGCGGCGTGTCGCTGAGCAGGGGATCAGCGGGTGCGGATGGCCTGGTGACGACCGTCCGCGTGGAAACGCTGGGCGCCCCTGCGCACGCAGAGAGCACCTCTGACCGCAGCCCAGACCCTCTCGTTCTGGAACAGCGGCCCTTTAACGATCTGTTTATCTTCTTTACAAGCATCTATTACCCCTAGAGCTGGTCTCCGCCCGGTAGCATCTGCTTGTCAGAAGTGCATCCTGTTGTTAGAGAAACAGCCTGCGGGACGGATGAGGTGTGAGAGCTGCACCTGTGGCTGCCCAGACTTTTAACAAAAACAAACAAAAGCCTCAGAAATTCAGTCATTCGTCCTCCCCTCCCAGCAGGGGCTGCCTCAGTAATTCCGTGTGGGCGGTCCTGATGCTGACGGCAGCGCACCTGTCTCCCCAGGGAGCCACCTGGAGGCGGGCGCTGGGACTGGGACTCTCCCGCTGCAGCGCTCCTTGGTGCCCGGGGATGCTCTGCCCCCTGGTGGCGAGGGGTTGCTATAATCACCGGGTCACAGAGCGGAGCTGGGGGGGGGGGGGGCACTCTCGGGGTGTCCAGCCGGAGGGCCTTCAATAGAGGGCGCTGATGACACAGCCATGTTTGTATGATGGGGCCGCACGGGTTTGCTAGCATCACAAAGGTTAGTACCTGGATTTTACACGCACACATACAAAAGCATTAAAAAAAAAACATTGTAAAGTGCATAAATATGGGCCTAATGATTGTTATTGGTTTTTAAAATCCAAACTCTGACCGTCCATACCAGGGGTGGGCAACCTTTTTGTGAGTGTGTGCCAAAACCAGCAAAATCTCTGACTCAAAATTCTCCTGCGCGCCAACCCTAATTTTTTGAGAACATGTTATGCCTATTTGATATCTCTTAAGGCGTATGTATGTGAAGGACCTTGAAGAAATAATAAAATTCATTCAAGCGACAAAAACACAGTATATAATGATGAAAAAAACATTTTTTTACTAAAATATTTTTTAATTAAATCTTTATTGTTCAGATTACTACATTGGTTCCTCTTTCTCCCACCATAAAAAATACATTTATTTTTTAATGTATACATGTGCACTGATAGTCCGACAGAAAACTTTATGACTCATTTGATATTATCAGTGGGACTTTTGCTGCTGCATCACTGATGACAGAGATTTCACATCAGGTTTATATTTCGTGACCTTCAGAGATATGCAGGAGCTACTACTTTCATCCGTCAGGCTACTCCTATTACGAGACTTAACAAAATTCATCACTGAGAACAAAGATTCACAAGCGTATGTGGATGAAACCAAAACACTGGTCGGATCTAGGAAGGCAGGGAGAGTTAAGGCAGAGGCATAGAAATTGCTCTTCCCCTCTCTCGTCAATCCATGTCTATGGTCTTTAAGATAACTTGTTATGTAAAATTATTTATTTATCTAAGATGCACCTACACTGAATTTATCTGAAAAATAAAAAAGTGGATATTAAGAAAAAAATTGTAAATGGAAGATTATAAGAGAGGGTTTCGCGTGCCAGCAGAAGTTACTGTTGTGCCAGTTTGGCACGCGTGCCGGGGGTTGCCCACCCCTGGTCTATACCTAACCAATCAAACTCCCGCCCAGCCCTGGGGGTGTGCTCATCGGCCGCCTGCCTGTCCGACTTCAGAGCGTGTCTCCGTGTTTCTCAGCCTCTTTCCCTGGGCCGCCTCTTGGGTTCTGCGCCTGTTTAACCCATTTTCCCCACTAACTGCTCTGCCGACAGCGTGAGGTTTGTCTTCCTTCCCGGACCCCGACGGCCCAGCTCTGCGGGGAAGGCCGGGGGACAGGAACGTGCAGCGAACCGCAGGAGAAAAGTCACAGCTGGGTTGGTAGCAGCAACTTCCGTGTGGTGAGAACTGGTAGCACAGAGCTCCGTGCCTGGCATCGCTCTTCACCGTCAGCCCGGAACCGCCGTAGGGGGCTGTGTCCACCCAGAACCTCAACACGCGGCCTTGTTTGGAGGAGCCGCTGAGGATGTAGTCAGCGCAGGGTCCACAGATGAGAGCATCTGGAGGAGGTGGGCCTGGAGCCCAGGACTGCGCTCTTGTGAGAGGAGAAGGACACCCCAGAGGAGAAGATGGACGCAGAGAGCGGAGGGATGCGGCCACAGCCAAGGACAGCTGGCGCCTCAGAAGCTGGAAGGGAAGGGAAGGGAAGAGAAGGGACCTCTCCCAGGACCCCAAGGAGGGTATGGCGCTGCCGACACCGAGATTCCGGACCTCTGGCTTCAAGAACTGGGCGAGAATAAATCGTGGCTGTTTCAAGCCACTAATTCTGTGGTAAATGGCCATGGCAGCCACAGGAAGCAATAGAGTCCCTCGCTAAACCCTCACTCCAAACCGTGTGTGAAGAGCCACCTGGACCCCTGGGCTCTTTCCCGTGGCTCCCGGGGATTCCGAGAGCAGCACGTTCTCCCTGCGTCCTGCTGCCTCGGGCCTTTCGTGGCCAAGTTTGTCCTGAGCCCTCCCTTGTCCTGGGGGAACCTTCCTGGCCTGGGGGTGAGCCCAGCCCCCGCCAGCTTGCCTCCTCCAGTGTGTCTCTAACTAGACAGTAGCGGGTTTCGGAAGATTGTCGAGTGTGAGAGACGCAGGGGTGGGTGAGCGGGCAGGGCAGTGGGGGACAGGGACCCACCCCCATTCACAGTGGGTGAGTGGTAGGGCTAGGGCTAGGGCTAGGGTTATGGTGAGGATTAGGGTTTAGGGATAGGGTTCTGGTTATAGTTTATGGTTAGGGTTTAGGGATAGGGTTGGGTTAGGGGTTAAGGTTAGGGTTAAGGTTAGGGCTAGATTGGGTCTAGTTTTAGGGTTAGGCTAAGGGGGTAGGAATAAGGTTAGGGTTAAGGTTAGGATTATGGTTATAGTTAGGGTTAGGTTTTAGGGCTAGGGTTAGAGTTAGGTTTATGGGTTAGGGTTATGGTTAGGGTTATTGGTTAGGGTTAGGGTTAGGGGTTAAGGATTAGGTTTAGGGTAAGGATTTTTGGTGAGGATTAGGGTTACGGTTAGGGGTAGGGGGAGGGGGAGGGTAAGGGTTAAGGTTAGGGGTAGGGGGAGGGTTGTGGGTAGAGGTAGAGGTAGGAGTAGATGTAGGTTATGGGTTAGGGTTAGGTTTAGGGTTAAAGCAACTTTCCCACGGCTCCTCCCAGTAGCAAATTCAGAATTTATGATCTACAAGGGGTGAGCCTCCTATTGTCTTGCGCTGTATCCACCAGTATCTGAAAGGTCATCAGAAGGGATGAAATGACTCCACTGACACACTAACGGGCGCTTCTGACCCCACCCATACAAGGCTCAATGGTGACCCCTTGCTAACCCCAAACCTAACCCAGTCCCTAAACCTAACCCCAAACCTAAACCTGGCACTAAACCTAACCCCTAATCCTAACCCTAACACTATCCCTAACCCTAACCCTAACCCTAACCCTAACCCTAACCCTAGGCCTAACCCTAACCCTAACCCGATCCCTAACCCTAACCCTAACACTGACCCTATCCCTATCCCTATCCCTAACCCTAACGCTAACCCTAACCCTAACCCTAGCCCTAACCCTAACCCTAACCCTAACCCTAGCCCTAAGCCTAGGCCTAACCCTAACCCTTAACCCTAACCCTAACGCATCCCTAACCCTAACCCTATCCCTAACCCTAACCCTAAACCTAACCCTAACCCTAACCCTAACCCTATCCCTAACCCTAGCCCTAGCCCTAACCCTAGCCCTAACCCTATCCCTAACCCTAACCCTAACCCTAACCCTAACCCGATCCCTAACCCTAACCCTAACCCTAACCCTAGCCCTAACCCTAACCCTAGCCCTAACCCTATCCCTAACCCTAACCCTAACCCATCACTAACCCTAACACTAACCCTATCCCTATCCCTAACCCTAGCCCTAACCCTAAGCTCTGCAAAGCCATCAGAAGGCAAGAAATGACTCTACGGAGTCACTGATGGGTCCCAGTCCTGTGGCCTCAGGTGACTGTGCTGTCGGACAGTCCTGAGCGCGGGCTGGGCCCTGAGCAGCGTCTGTTCACAGTGGCAGGTGCGGAAGGTGCAAGGGGAATGGTGGGGCCAAGATGGTTACCGGGTCCATGTCGTGTCCTGGGCGCAGCCGGGAGAAGGGACCCTCCTCCACAGCACATCCCGCCCCAGGGACTAGTGGCCTATTGAGCCCCGACCTCCCCTGTCCCGCGGGGAATGCGTGTGGGGCCATCCCCACAGCCCCCACCTGCTCCGGGGGTGCTCGGCCCCGCGCAGGCACTGAGGAGTGTGCTCCGCGTGACCACCAGGGGGCGGCCGCGCCCGGAGTTCCTTTCCGCGGTGGAGCCCGCAGACGCCCAGGAGCTGGTGCCTGGCCCTGGCTTTGCTAACTCACAGGCGCCCGCGCACCCGGGGGCCAGGGTCACCCCTCCCCGCCCCTCCCTGCACTTAGACTTGTTGGACGTATCCAAGGAGTTTGCTTCCGTACAGTCGCCCTCCGCGTCCACCCCCTCCCGCCCCTGGCCCGTTTCTTTTGTCCTCGGGTCCTCCTGACCTTCGCTTATCTCCGAAGTGTGACTTATCGTCCGCCTCTCACGGTGCCCAGGGAGCAGCCACTGCTGTGCATTTGAGACCGGGCGCACTCCAGGGAGCCGGGCGTCGGTCTGCAGGCCACACGGCCCTGCCTGCAGGCGCGAAGGGCAGGGAATGCACACGCCTGCTCTGCCAGGCACGGCTGCCGTCAAGCACCAGCCCACCCGCAGGAGGACGCAGGTCAGCGCGGGGGAGCGGCGTTTCACCCACCGTCCCGCAGTGGCTCCCCTCGGCTGGGTCGCCCGATGGCCGGGCAGATGGGTCAGACCTCCTGCCCTCGGAGCCACGCCGGCACGCAGACGGGGCGTTAGGCCCTTTTGAGAATGAACTGTCGGATGCTACAAGCGAGAGCCTGCAAAAATGGTCAAGTAGAGTGAGTGTGTGCGAAAGAGTAAGTCGGGGACATCGCCGTCCCCGCCCCGCAGGGTCCGTGGTCTCTGCTCTGCGGCCACAGCGACGCGTCCCCTCTGAGCCGCCCTGTGCTCCGTCCCGCCTCGCCGGCCTCCCGGAGCCCCGGCCTGGTCAGCAGCAGGACAAGAGCCGGAAGTTAGGGAGGCAGAGCTCCTGCTGACCTCCAGCTGGGTCATTCAGCAACTGATGACCTTGGGTGTGTCCTTGAACCTCCCTGCGCCTGTGTCCTCAGCAGCTCCATGACAGGTCATGGTTGGGGCTAGCTCTTCAAGATCAACAGACCAAAGAATTGCATATCTTTCCTGCAGTATTAAAGCCAGGCCGGCGCGGGGGGAGGGGGCAGGCGTGGTGTGAGGGTTGGCTAACTGCCCCGTCCGAGTCAGCGAGGTGCGCACACAGTAGGTCTGCTTCTCCAGAGCGGACTCCCTCGACCAGTCCCAAGAATCTGAGGAGCAAACGGAGTCATGACACATTGACTCACAGTGACAGGGCGAGGGGCCTGGGACAGGTGAGGGGGCGGGGGGGGGGGGCTGAGCGGCTGGCTCCCCCAGGATGGGCGGACTGCAGCTCACGGCCGCTGCCTCTGGGAAAAGTCACCAGGGGAGTGACTGGTGATAAGGAGCCAGGCCCATGCCTGGAACACCAAGGTCAGTGTGACCCCGTGACTCACAGGGGCCACGTACACCCTGGGTCCCCCCACACCTGAGCTCCCACCCGCCTTTCCTTCGAGGTGGGCGGGGTGTGTCTGCAGCCGGGACCACAGGGGAGCCAGCAGGCGAATGGGCTTTTGGGCCCATGAACCCCCCAGATGGTGGGCAAAACGCTGTGCATGAGATTTTCTTTTGCGGGGGTGGGGTGGGGAGGGGGTAGGGGTCATTAGCTTTCATTAGATTTTCAAAGGACTCTATGACCCCAAGAAGCACCCGCTCGAGGACTGTAGGCATCCACGCCGGGACCCTGCCAGCGTCCCTGAGGCCTGGCGGTCTGTCCCAGGAAGCAGGACGCAGCCGGGGACGGAGCTGTCCGTTTGAGGACGGCCCACGATGCTGTGTTACTTTTATAGTCTGTGCGGGTCGTGAACAATTGTTTTATTAAGTACTAGTGGCCGGGTGATGAAATTCGTGCACATTAAAAGGGAATTAATTAGAGGAAATAGTTTAATATTGCTATTTGCCCTTTATCTATGATAGAAGTGTCAGAGATTAAAGAAAATTGGTAAAATGTATATGAGAATCTCCCTCCTGTCAGAGTCTGGGGCGCGCTGCGGGACCCAGAGTCAAGTCCCCGCCCACCCGCGTGAGCCTTGAAATCGCACGAGACCCAGACCCTGGCTGCCCGCCCCCCCCCCCCCACCCAATCAAGCCCCACAGGGCGGGGGGCGCAGCCTCAGGTCCCCTGGCCTCAGTGTGAGGGCGGGAGGGCACGAGGGCGCGATGACCATTTGTGTATTAGCTCTTTATTATATAGGATTTAGGAATGCCCAAGCAGGTGAGCATGCAAGGGGTCCCAGAGTGCTAGCGCTGCCCGTGGCTAATGCTGCCCGTGGCTAATGCTGCCCGTGGCCACGGCTGTCCATGTACACGCTGCCATGCCGCTGGAGCAGGAGGCTGAAACCCACGGCACATGGCCCTGGACTCTTAGGTCGGGCTAAGGAGGCTTCCTTCCACTGCGGAAGAGAAGGAGGTATGTTCCCTGCACCCACTCAGCCCCTTCCCACCTCATCGGCGAGGGAAAGGAGGCGGAAGAAAGCAGCTGGGGGGGGGGGGCAGAGGGCACTCTGTGATTCCTGCGTTTCCCGTGGCTGCCGTACAGAGAAGCCACACTGCGGCCTGAAACCACAGAAACCCGTGGCCTCCCAGTTCCGGGGGCCAGAGGTTGGAGTCAAGGGGTCCTGGGCCACGCTTCCTCGTGACCTGCAGGGGCCTCCTCCTCGCCTCCTCCAGCTTCGGTGGTGGCGTCACCCAGGCGACCGTGGCTGTGGCTGTGGCTGCGTCACTCCAGTCTCTGCTCCGTGGGCACACGGGGCTCTCCTGTCTTCTTCGAGGACATCAGTCACCCAATGGCCTCATCTTCCCTGATGCCGTCGGCAAAGACCTGTTTCCCAATAACCACCGCTGCAGGCACCGGGGGCGTGAACGAATCTCTCGGGAAGACACGAGTCAGCCACCGTGGGCGCACACCTCGCAAGGCCCTGCCACCTCGGCCCCAGGCGGTGCCACTGGCCCACACCCTCTCCGCCCCTGGGCCCGTGGCGGGGGGGCACCCTCCCTCCTGCCATGACCACCTAGCGCCTTCCCCCTGCTATGCGTTCTGAAGTGGGGTTCGTCTTCTGCATCTTAGTCCATGTTAGTTAGAAGATTGGTTCTGCTGCTTTAACATAAACCAAAAGAATCGCAAGGAAGATGGGAGCTGGTCTCCTTTTCCTATGAAATCTGAGCGGGCGGGTGTCCAGAAAGGATGGAGAACCTGCCTGCGGCATTGCCCAGAGACTCTGCATCTGTGAACACGCCCCCCCGGTCCCGGAGCCGAGCTGCCTCACCTCTCCCCCCTGGGAGGCGGGGGAGGGGAGTGGAGGGAGGACATGGCCTTTCCTTTTCAAGAATCGCTCAGAAATTGTCCTCCTCAGTCCCACCTCTACCGGCCAGAACTTCATCACAGGACCTTGCTAGCTGCAAGGGAGTCTGGGAAAGAGGCCGGATCCTGGGGGACAGCTGACAGTCTCTGAGAGAACGCATGTGATTTTAGAGAAATAGTGCTATTAACCCACCCCTTACCCTCATAACAGCAAAAAAAAAAAAAAAAAAAAAAAAAGTACCATACAGAGTACGAGAGAGAAATGGTACTGTCTGGGGTTAGAGGAATCGGACTGTCGGGGGGCCCTGTCCAGTTCCCCCGCCCGGTCACGACGAAGGCCTCGCCCCGGGCAGGTGCGCGTGGGGCCGCTCCACAGCCAGCGGGTTCTGGATGACGGAGCAGGCCCGGAAGCTCTCCAGGACGCGCGCCTGCAGGAGCGCCTTGTCCTGCTCCTGCCACGAGTCGGACTCGATGTACACGTTGAAGGGGTCGTGGGAGTGCTCCAGCTTCTTGGAGCGGATGTAGCTCAGCATGATGCCCAGCGTGAAGAAGCCGAAGAAGCCGAGCAGCATGAGGAT
Source organism: Myotis yumanensis (assembly GCF_028538775.1). NCBI lineage: Eukaryota > Metazoa > Chordata > Mammalia > Chiroptera > Vespertilionidae > Myotis > Myotis yumanensis. Next base: position 214,912,458 of record NW_027223753.1, on the reverse strand, counting down.
GTAGAGAGCCTCCATCTCGCCGGCGCTGTCGGCCGGGGAGCGGCGGGCCGGGCCGGACGCGTTGCCGCCCGGGTGAGCGGTCTCCCGCCACAGCCTGGCCAGGAGCGGGGTCACGGCGGTGGCGTTCCGCAGGCCCATCCTGCACTTCAGGTGCCGCAGCGGAGAGCGAGATCCTGGGAAACTAGAAGAAAAGGGCAACTTGACATCAAAATGCACGTCTTGGCCCAAACCCATGCACCACGCACACAGAGGCGGCCGATTTTTAAAACCTCAGGGGCCGCCCGGCCGGCGTGGCTCAGTGGTTGAGCGTTGACCTAGGAACCAAGAGATCAGGGTTTGATTCCCGGTCAGGGCACAGGCCCGGGTTGTGGGCTCGATCCCCAGTGTGGGGCGTGCAGGAGGCGGCCGATCCGTGATTCTCTCTCATCATTGGTGTTTCCATCTCCCTCTCCCTTCCTCCCTGAAATCAATTAAACACACACACACACACACACACACACACACACACACACACAAAACAGCTCAGGTGCCTTCCCACATGCCTGGGTCCATGCCACATGCCACCTCCGGGTCTGCACCTCCGGGGCCGCTCTTGATTGGTCAGTTGATAAATGGACTCCCTTTTATTTCCATCCACAGTCCCACCCGCTACCCCCCACAGGCGACCACCAGAATGAGGGCCTTTACAGACACATCGTCTGGGTGCATTTCAGCTCACATGCTAAGGTCCAAGTCGTGTCCCCTCCCCCAATTCATGAGTAGCCCTCCCCCCAAAGTGACTGTCCCTGGAGAGAGGGGCGCTAGGGGGTCGTTGAGGTTAAAGGGGGCGCCCAGGGTGGGGCCTCCTCTTTACAGGAAGAGGAAGAGCGACCTGGCTCCCCCAGCTCGGCCAGGACACCGTGAGCAGGCGGCCACCTGCAAGCTCGGGGAGTGCTCTGGCCAGACACCCAGCCCCACCGGGACCTTGATCTTGGACTTTCCAGCCTCAAAACCGTGAGAAAATAAACATCTGTGCAAGTCCCAGCCTGGTGTTCTGGCAGCAGCCTGAGCGGATAACATTATGTGCTGGTGTCGGGTCCGTGCCCCGGCTTTCCTCCTTCCCTTTCCCTCCTCAGCACCGTGGCCGTCCCCCCCACTCGTGTTCTGTGCGCGCCGCCTTCCTTCCCTTCCCACCGAGGCATGGCACCCGTGGCGTGTGCCGCTGCTCCTCCGTGCTCCTCGCTCCCTCCTCCCCCTCCATCCTCCTTTCTCCTCCTCCTCCCTCCTCCCCCTCCTCCCCCTCCCTCCTCCCCTCCCTCCTCCTCCCTCCTCCCCCTCCATCCTCCCCTCCATCCTCTTCCCTCCTCCCCCTCCCTCCTCCCCTCCATCCTCTTCCCTCCTCCCCCTCCCTCCTCCCCTCCATCCTCCTCCCTCCTCCCCTCCATCCTCCTCCCTCCTCCCCTCCATCCTCCCCTCCATCCTCTTCCCTCCTCCCCCTCCCTCCTCCCCTCCATCCTCCTCCCTCCTCCCCCTCCCTCCTCCTCTCTCCTCCCCCTCCCTTCTCCCCCCTCCATCCTCTTCTCTCCCCCCTCCCTCCTCCCCCTCCCTGAGAGCTGCTGCACCCGCATTTGCTGTCACCCTCTCTCTCCCTCCAGCTCTCCCTGGTCCCTGCCCCTGCTCCTCCAGGCTCACGCCCTGGCCATGACCCCAGGCCCCTTCGAGCCCCAGAGCAGTGAGGCCAGTCACCTGCCAAGACTCACTCCCCTGCCGCCATCCCGGCTCCTCAGACCCCACGCCCCCTCCAGGGAGACAGAGCGGCTCAACCTCAGGAGCTGTTATCACCACAAATCAGTCACCTCACCCAATGCCAGTCACACCAATCCCCGCCTCCCTTATCCCTCCCCTGACCCCCCCCGTTAGGGAGAAGCGCCCCATTTTCAGCCTGGTGCCACCCCCAGTGAGGGGCCTTCCCTGCCCCGCTCCCCTGTTAGCTCTACCCAGACCCCAGGCCCCAGCCCTGCCGGCCGCCCCTGGGACCCTGGACTTGCCATCCCATCTCCAGCACCGGCTGCTCCTGCTTCGGGCCCATGAACTCCAAGTGGTGCCTCGTCAGGCTTCAAACTTCAGCTCAGCTGTCACCTCCTCCCTGAAGCCTTCCCTGATGCCTGGGCCGGGTCGGCACCACCCACACCTCACCTGGGAGGCCGCTGTGTCCCTCTGTCCCCGGCCTGTCCCCTGGCCTCCCTGCACCCAGCACCACAGGCGCCGGCTCTGAGCTCTGACGGTGGGGCCTGGGTCTCCCGGTTATCTAGTGAACAGACGCCCGGCGCTGCCTCAGAGCGTAGCTGAGCCCCTCGCAGGCGTGGGCCGTGAGGAGGGGCAGAGTGTGCCCCGATGTGGGAATGACACCCGCTCCTGGCGCCCCGGCCACGGGACCGGGCAGGCTCCCGCCGGCTCAGCCCTGGCTCTCTCTTTGGAGAGTGGGACTGAGATCTCTGACACTGGGCGTGGGTCCCGGACCAGGGGAGTGGCTGACCGCGCGTGGCACCCAGTGGCTCTCCCACCCCGTCAGGAAGCCGCAGCCCGGGGTTGGGGTTGGGGTTGGGGTTGGCTCTCCCACAGCTGACCCCGTGGCTCCCTTCACCGGCGGAGAAGCGGGCAAACGCGGAAACACGTGTGTTTGCAGCCTTTCCTGCCGCCGGGGCCCGGGAGTCCGGGAGGGAGTAAGCGGCATGAGGCTCATGCAAACCAGCGCTTGCCCCTCTGAGCGGGGGGCAGGGATGGCGGGTGGCCTTTCCCTTTTTCTCTAAAGCTTAGCCCGGGGCTGCGGGGCAGCCGAGCCACCCACACAGGACGTCCCACATCCCCCCGCCCCCAAATGACTGGCAGCCACTCACAGAGCCCTGCCCAGAGGACAGGCCTTGGGCTGGTAATATAACTTTTCCAAAAACCCAGAGCCGCCCCAATTGGCAAGGAGTCCTGCGGACAACTACTGCCAGGGCGTTCTTGTCACTCCGTCCCCGCGTGAGACTAGGACCGTGGCCGGCGATCCCCCCGGGGGCGGGTTAGAGCCGCGGCGAGTTAGGGAACCTCTGCAACTGTTCATCCCGGGGCTTCGCCACACCGAGCCCTGTCCCTCAACACCCACCGGCTTTTCCATGGAGAAGCAACCGGAAACGCGTGCTTTGAAAACCTGCGGGCCACGCGTTCTGGGCCCGGCTGCAGCCAGTGCGCGCGACCTCAGCGCCTAAGCATCACCGGGAGGAGATGCAGCGCTGGCTCCACCGAGTTGCTGACCCGGGAGGTCTGGGCCCTGAGCAGGTGCCTCTCTGGCAGGTTCCGGGTGCTGTGACGCTGCCGGTCCGGGAACCCCAATCCGGGACTTACTAGACTCGGCGGGAGCTTTACAAACTACGGAGGCCTGCTTCCCACCTCCAAAGACTGCGCTGGCCTTGGGCGGGGCCCTGTCTGGCCGTGGGTTTCTGAAAGCCCCCGGGAGCCACTGGGCTGTGGGGTGGGGCCTCAGGACACTGACCGTCCATCTTCTGAGCGGCAGGGCACCGGGGAAATGTTATAAGAAGGGAAACGTGCCCGCCCGGCGTGGCCCAGTGGCTGAGCGTCGACCTCTGAACCAGGAGGTCCCGGTTCCATTCCCGGTCAGGGCACAGGCCCGGGTTGTGGGCTTGATCCCCAGTGTGGGGCGTGCAGGAGGCAGCCGGTCCGTGATTCTCTCTCATCATTGATGTTTCTCTCTCTCTCCCTCTCCCTTCCTCTCTGAAAAAAATATCTTTTCTAAAAAACAAACAAACAAACAAAAAACGTAATTTCCTAGCAAAATTCCCATAATTTTCTCATTTGTTTTTCAGGTTCTCTTGCTCGGGGCTTGCATGTCCTGGTGGAATCTGAAGAGAAATTGCGAGAGAAATTCCCAAGTCCTCGCCGCAGCCCCACTGCCCCGTCCTAACTCACGTGGAATCCGAACCCACGGCCGGCCCGTCAGGGCTTCCCGCCGGCCCCGAGAAGTCAAGTTCATCAGCTGCCTTCAAACCACGACTCCGAGTAGTAAAGAAAACCCGTTTCTTACTTTGCTTTTAATTTATTGTGCGGCGTTTGCTACAGGCCCTCGGTGCCCCCAGGGCCTGCACGCTGGGTCACGTGGTGTTTTTGTGCAATGAGCCTCAAAACGAGCCTGGCACCAGCCTGGCATCGCCAGCGCAGCTTTAATGACCCCGATCCAATCTGCATGCCAGTGGGGGCTGCGTGTCCATTCCCACGTTCCCGCCACGGGAGGGACACGCTGCCCAGGGCTGCGTGGAGACGTGGACTCAGGTGAACCCGGAGAGCCACGGCCCCAACCACCTCGACTCACAGGCAACTGGGCTCACAGAGGGAAGCAGACGCACCCAAGGCCACGCCTCTTCTTAAAAATGCATCTAAATGCAAAGACTCAGTGCAGGAGAGGCAGCTGTCTGGTCTTTGCAGAGGAGCGGGTTTCCTACTTGGGCTCAAAGGAGCCGAGGAACCGGCCTCCTGGATCGAGTAAAACTGGGTCTACCCACACGGGCCTGGCTCTGGCCCCAAATGTGCCATCAGGGTCCCCTGCCCACGGGGAGCCTCCACTGTTCGCACCTGCCCACGGGGGAGCCACCACCGTTCGCACCTGCACAGTGAAGGGGCCGGGGCGCAGGAGCAGCAGGAACCAGGGGCTCCGGCTCCAAACACAGCCCTTGGATGCTCGGGCTGCTGCACATTCTCAGAGTTCGGACCCAGAGCTGCCGGGATCCCTGGGGGCACGGGGCTCCAGCCGTTGTGCTGACTCACAGGTGCACGTTGTGCTGACTCACAGGTGCACGTGGAGACCGCTGGGCCCCAGGCCCTGGCTCTGTGAGGCCCCCATTGTGCCGGCGCCGGGCAGGGGGCGCCAGGCAGTCCTGGCTCACGCGAGCCCCTGCACCCCCCACATGCTCTGGCCCTGCGCCTATCAGCACCGATAGCGGCCGGGAGCGCTCAGAGCGACTTCCCAGCACCGCCTCTGCATGCTTCCTGAGCAGGTCCCGGCCGGGCCCGGCGCTGTGGGGCCTCCACGCTGTGTCCGCAGAGCGACAGGTCCTGGGGTGAGTAGGGGCGGGGAGTCAGGCCTGGAGTCCGGGATCTTGAGGTCCAGCCCGGCTCGGTCCTAGATGGACCCTAGGCCCCTTGGCCCCTGGGCCTCCTCGTACTTACTGGGGAGAGAGGGAGGGACATTCCTATCGTAACAGCATTCCTCCAGCATTTTCTTGAAAGAGCATCAGGCCTGGAAATGATCACTAGGCCTGGCCTGTTTCAGGAAGCAAACTCGGGGTAAAAACAGTTCCGGAAAAGCTCCATGTAAGTGGATATGGTCATATATTGGGTCAGGAATTCTATGAGTTGCCCAGCCGGCGTGGCTCAGTGTTTGAGCATCGACCCATGAACCAGGAAGTCAGGGTTCGATTCCCAGCCAGGGCACAGGCCCTGGTTTCGGGCTCCATCCCCAATGTGGGGTGTGCAAGAGGCAGCCGATCCATGATTCTTTCTCATCACTGATGTTTCTCTCTCTCTCTCCCTTCCTCTCTGAAATCAATAAAAGTATAGTTTTTAAAAAAGAACTCCATGCACCAATTTTCCTTAGAAGCAGTTGTCAGCCGTTTGCATCCTCACCAGGGCACCATGTCCGAATTCTGGAGACACATGGCCTCCTTGCAGGAATGAGCCCACAGGCCCCGACCCTTCCTGGGGGTCGCCGGCTCCCTCTGGGTCTCCCAAGTGGCCTCCTGGGGCAGCGCATCCCAAGGGCGGTCAGGGTTTCAGGGAGGAGGACGCAGCCTGCACAGGTCTCAGCCGCTGTCCCAGAGCCAACAGGGCTCCCTGCTCCCCCTGTGGGGCGTGGGCGGCCGGGGGGGCGTGGGCGGCCGGGGGGGGGGGGGCGGTCCCTCAGAGGGCCAGGCGCTTCCCAGCCTCTCCGGGGGTGACAGGGAGGGGCTTCGGGTGTGAGGGGTGGAAATTCGAACCTGGAGTAGGAGAGGGGCCCGTCAAACCACTTTGGTGGGAGAGGGGGTGACAGCAGGCTCCCGGGCTCAGGGGCGGGGAGGTCGCAGGGAGGGAGGCAGCGGGACTCTCCCTCAGCAGGTTAAAGGCATTCGGGGAGCCCTGCTTCCCTCTGAACACGGGACCAGTGGAGTCTACCCTGGCCACCCCCCAGGGCTTTGTGGGGCACGAACAAGCCCCACTTCCCCGCCTCCTCGCTTTTGCCCGGTTTCTCTGCGAGAAAGGCGTGGCCACCATATGGCCTGTCAACCTTCTCCTGGGCCCTGGCCTGTGGACCCCATCCTGACGCCCGCCCCTCTTTGGCCCCCCACAGCACCCTGCCCTTCGCTCCTGCCCTAACGGGCCCTGTTACCATTGGTCTGGGCATTTGCTTGCTCACCCAGCCCCACTCCAACCCCAGACGCTGCCAGGCGGGTTTGCCCAACCAAATGGGAGGGCAGAGCGCTAGGGCTGAAGCAAGGCAACGCGAGGGCAAATAACAGGTAAAGCCTAATGCACTCTGGGAGGAGACGGGGAGGGGAACCAAGCGAAAACCTCTATCCACATGGCAGGTTTTCATATGGTAAAATTTAAACCAGCGGTTCTCAACCTGTGGGTCGCGACCCCTTCGGCGGTCGAACAATCCTTTCACAGGGGGTCGCCTAAGACCATCCTGCATATCAGATATTTACATTACGATTCATAACAGTAGCAACATTACAGTTATGAAGTAGCAACGAAAATAATTTTATGGTTGGGTCACCACATGAGGAACTGTATTTAAAGGGCCAGAAGGTTGAGAACCACTGATTTAAGCATTTTTATTTATATTATGTATGTATTCCATTAGCAGTATGTGTTTTGCATATTGAAATGTGTGTGATTATATCAGCCCGCCCTGCTCCTGAAGAGCTGTGAGCAGTGGGGACTGATGACAGCGTGGTGTCCACGCTCCGCCCCACTCCCGGGAGCACGCCTCCCCTCCCCCTGCGCTCACACCTGCTCAGGTAACATTGTTTAGTGTTTGTCTTCCCACCAAGGCGTGAGCTTCGGAGGGATCTTTGCCCCGCCTTGCTCCCCATGGCAGCCTGGAGGCCGGAACAGTGTCTGGGCGCGGCAGGAGCACCACACATACTCCCAGGACGCAGGCATGTGGGTGCGTTCAACCCCCAGCACATACAGACGCCCGCACACACAGACGCCAGCACACACAGACGCCAGCACACACAGATGCCGGCACACACAGACGCCCGCACACACAGACGCCAGCACACACAGATGCCTGCATGCAGACACACACAGACGCCCGCACACACAGATGCCTGCATGCAGATACACACAGACGCCCACACACACAGACGCCCGCACACACAGACGCCCGCACACACAGATGCCTGCATGCAGACACACACAGACGCCTGCACACACAGAGCTCTCCCAGCTCCACCTGCAGGGGTGTGGGTGGTGGGGCCGAGGGACCCACGGTGAGTCCGCTGATGTCCGCCGAGGGCACTTGGGTTTGGGAACAGTTCGCGTCCTACTGACCCGCGGGAGGCAGGCACACCCGAGCGCTCTGGGAACTCGGAGAGCCTTGCGGGACCCACCGGGACCCTCTGCTGAACAGCATGAGGCAGGCGGGTCTGTGCCGTGGGCGGAACCAGGCCGGATGCGGCGCCTCTGGAATGAAAGTAGCGGGGCCCACGGAGCCCCCACGCGGCGACCGTAACCGTGGCCACAGCGCTGGCACAGGCCCCTCGCCATGGAGCTGGACGCGCCTTCCTCACCCAAGTGCGGACTCGACCTAAACTCAGTCACACCCGGAGCCTGGAGACCAGCGGGGCGCTGGCCCGGGGCGGGGGGAGGGGGGATAGGGGGGGAGGGGGCCTCCCCAGCACGTGGCTGCCTCCGCCAACTTTCTCTAGAAGCTGCCCGTGTCCCCCATCACCGAACTGGAGATCAGACACCGGCCCCCTCCGCCCCCTGCCTTTCCCGGACCCCGCCGGGACCCCGCGCGCTCCTCGCCAAGGCAGCGAGCAGCCACCGGCACCCCAAGTCCCTTCGCGGCGCGCGGCCCCCCGCACCGGCGGGCGGTGGTGCGGGTTCCCTTCCTGTGGAAGCTTCTGCGTGTTTCCTAAACTCCCCCGCAAGAGCGTCTGTGATCAGCAGCAGCGGCAGCGCTGTCCTCACGGTGGTGCCCGAGGCTCTGTGCCGGCTGCTGTCCGCGGGGCGACGGAGAGCAGGGAGCCTCCACCGCGGGGTCGCGCGCCTCCTGTCTGGGGGCGTCCGGGGCGCCCTGGGCTCAGACCGGTCCCTGGAGTCCCCTTCGGGCCGCCCGACTGGGTCACCGTGAGCCGGCGAGGAGCCCTGGACTTACCGGGTCTGGGCGCCGAGAGAGCGGGTGTGCGGGGTGACGTGCGGGCAGGCCGAGGGCAGGGCAACCGACAGCCCAGCCCGGACGGCGCCCTCCAGGCCCAGTGCGCGGCGGGCGCGGCCTCCCCACCAGCGGGCGCCCCGCCCCGCCCCGCCCCCCGCGGGCCCGGGACCCCAGGCCGCCTGCTGCCGTCCATCTCCTGCGCGTGGCCAAGCGCTTGGTTCAGGCTCGGGGCGACTGCAAGTCCCGTTACCGCTCCGCCAGCCAGCCAGCCAGCCCTTCCTGCCGGGAGGGAGTAGGGGGGCTGGCAGGGAGAAGCGCTGTTGCTGGGGGGAAACCCCCGCCCTCGGGACCAGCGCCCTGCAGACAGCTCCCCGCATGGCTCCAAGTCCGCTCCAACCCCGCTGACTTCTCTGAGCGGCGCCCGCACCCCAGCTGTGGCCACGCACCTGCTGGGCATTTACTGAGCGCCTGCGGGTGGGTGTGGGCCCTGCCTGGGCTGCAGCTGAGGACCAGGTGGGCGGGGTCCCGGCTCGGGAGTCAGGCCCTGGAGCCGCCCAGGCCTTGGCACCTGCGCTCCAAAGTGCCTTGGGCCCTGGGAACAGCCTTTCTCGCCCAGAGGGACAAACCATGCAATGCTCCCCCCCCCCCCCCCCTCCGCAACACACACCTGGGGCAGTAGCAAAGCTCCTGCCCTCAGGCGAGACAAAATTGTCCAGAAGCCCACTGTCTCCCCTGGCCCATCACTTCTCCTGGGGCCGGGCGAGGGGTCCATCCAGGGTTGCCCCTGTCAGACTCAGCCTGGTGGCACCCCTGCGTCCTGGGTGCCAGTAGCACCCACATGGCCACTCTGAAAGTCTGACAGCGTCCACAGCCTTGCTGTGAAATTGTCCTGCGTGGAATCTGTTCTGTGGAGAGGACCTGAACCGTGGGAAAGCTCCACACATAGAAAAGGTTCTTCCTAGTTCTACTCACGTTCTAGAATCTAAATGTCTCAACTAGGGAAAAACGGTTACCTATGGTTCCCGGGACAGAACCTCACACCACGTCGTGGGAGATTGTATGCAATCACTAGACAATGCGTAGGAAATAACTTGTAACCGCACGAGGGCTCCCTGTTATAATGTTAAGTGAAAAGACAAGGCCCGGCCTGGTCCGCGTGGCTCAGTGGTTGAGCAGCGACCTATGAACCAGGAGGTCAGGGTTGGATTCCCGGTCGGGGCATGTGCCCAGGTTACGGGCTCGATCCCCAGTGTGCGGTGTGCAGGAGGCAGCCGATCAGTGATTCTCTCTCATTGTCTCATTGTTGATGTTTCTCTCTCCCTCCTCCCTTCCTCTCTGAAATCAATAAAAATATATTATTTTTTTAAAAAAAGGAAAATGACTGCCCATTAAAATAGTCACGTAAGCTGCCTCTGCCTGAGTCTTGGGACGTTGACACTAACCCTTGGCAGCGTCGCGTCACCCAGGGAGCACACGCAGCTGGCCATGGGCTCACCCGTTCGGGCATCCCAGCTGCCCTTGCACCTGGCAAATAACCACAACCTTCACCTTGTTATGAACAGAGCACAAATCCAATTAAGAAACATTTCCCAAAGAAATACCAGCACTACCCCCCCTCGCCCCCGCTCTGTCCTGGAATAGGCTGTGCTGATGGGAACGTGGATACGTTAATTACAGTCTGGAATGTGATCCACGGCAAAAGCTCACTATTCGTACACGGACGGCGCCTGACGTCGGAATATAAACATTGTCCTTATGTGAGTGTTTAAACCCAGTGGGTCCAGGGCCCAGAGGGAGGCAGAATCCCTTTACGCGCTGCGGGTTTCAAGGCACAAAGGCAGCCTGTGCCGGGGCTTAGCCGGGACGGAGCTGCCGGCCTGAGATTAGCATCTCTCCGGCTCCTTGCACGCGTGACGTTACCTTGGTGTGCCTCCAGTTCCCGGTCACACAGGGCATGTGTGGCCAGGGTCCCCGCGTGGGAGGACTGGCCAGCCTGAGTCTAACCAGCGCGGGCAGCCGTTCTGGGAACGTGCACCACGGTCACTTTCTGGGAATGTGACTGTTCGTGGCCGTCGGCGTGGTTCCTGTGCCCAGGCAGGGCCCTCGCCTGATGGGTGGACGTGGCGGCTGCAGGTCTCCCAGGAGGAACGGATGAGGAGGGGCGAAGCCAGAGGCGGTGCTGGGGTGACGCGGAGGAGGGCGAGAGGAAACCTGTACAAGGGAAGCTTCAGAAAAGCGAACGCCAAACACCCCTCCGTGTGCCATCTGTACCAGGGAAAGGGTCTGGGTGACCCCCTGCCTCTCAGACTGAACCCTTACTCTACGTGTTGTCCTAACCAGAGCTTAGACCCCTTCCCTTAGAATTTTTCTCTGCCTGGCCCACATGGCTCAGGGGTTGAGCATCGACCTATGAACCAGGTCACAGTTCAATTCCCTGTCAGGGCACATGCCCAGGTTGCGGGCTTGATCCCCAGAGTGGGGTGTGCAGGAGGCAGCCCATCAGTGACTCTCTTTCATCATTGATGTTTTTATCTCTCCCTCTCCCTTCCTCTCTGAAATCAACAAAAATCTTTTTAAGAAAGAATTTTTCTCAATAAGTACATTTCTTCTTTGATGACTGGTCAGTCCAGTTCAATATTTCCTAAGCTCCTACATGGGCAGGGAGAAGGCACCCAATCAGCTATGTCCAAACCCCCCCCCCCCCCTGCAGAGTAGAGCTAAAATGCCCGCCCCCTTCTCTCCCCACCTGCCCCATCCCCTGCCACCAACACATGCAAGACTTTCCGGGAGAAGTGACCTTCTCTCCCCATTGGGGACAGCTGTGCTGGTTCCCATGGCACAGGCATCGCCTTTGACCACAGCCCTCCCCACCCAGTGCTCCCAGGACCACTCTCCCCTTTCATTGCTGCAGCCCCCGCCCAAGGCAGCGCACAGCAGCGTCTCCCCGGAATCTGACAGGGGGCCCTGGGCTAATGTAACCCTCTCCATCTGTCCTCAGTGGTCCACTCACCAGCTTTCTTTTCTTTTTTTAAAAATATATTTTTAATTGATTTCAGAGAGGAAGGGAGAGGGAGAGAGAGAGAGAAATACATCAATGATGAGAGAGAATCATTGATTGGCTGCCTCCTGCACACCCCACACTGGGGATGGAGCCTGCAACCGGGCATGCGCCCTGACCGGGAATTGAACCGTGACCTCCTGGTTCATAGGTCGACCCTCAACCCCTGAGCCGCGCCAGCTGGGCAATAGATTACTTCTTGATTGGATAATGGTTACTCATCTATCCGTGATCTGAGGGTGCCCCTTTCTGGCCCAGGCATAGAGCAGACCAGGGGGTGCCTGAGCCCGACGGAGCCTCAGTGAACGTTTGCCGAGCCGAGTTGGTTTAACGGACGTTGGGCTGGGAGGGTAAGCAGGAGGCGTGGGTGTGAGGGCGCGTCCGTCACACCAGCGCAGCGATGGCAGAGCGGCCCTTCCTCCTCCGCTGCCTTCTGGGTTGGCAGAAGCCCAAGGACTCGTGGACACCGAGTGTCTGGGGGGGGGGGCGGAGGGGGGCTTGTCTTCACAGCTGCCAGGGCTGTGCAGGCTCTACTTCTCTTGGCAGCAAAGCTGCCCTCCAAACCGACCTGGGACAGACGTGGGCCCTGCGGGACCAGGCCTGCAGACGACCGTCTGTTCACCCACCTGAGCCGGGGCACGTGGCCTCTTCGGTTCTGTTTGCTCATCTGCCTCTCGGGTGACAAGATGGAGAACGCCTGCTCCGCGGGACTCCTTGCGTCCGTGTGGACCTGAAACAGCTTCGCCGAGTCCCGTGCCGCAGGCAGTGAGTGGGAGCGTGAGGACAGCAGGCTGTTCTGGACGCGACGGCTCTGTGCTCGGCTCTGATCCCTCCCTGGCCCGAGTGCACAGCCGGCCGATAAGGCATAAAAATAGAAAGCGGGCCTGGCTCACGGACACGGAGCACGGAGCCTGGGAGCCTCCGACCCACGGCTCTCTGTCCACGGTCAGCAGGGAGGTGGGCCCCGGGGCGCACCCAGCGTACGACCACGCAGACGGCAGCCAGGAGCCAGCCCTTGGCTTGAGGTCAGGGACCCGGGTGGGAGCCCGGAAGAGGAACCTGGCTTTTTGTTGCCTAAGGCCAAGATTTTAGAATCACGAGGATCTGGAACGTGGAGCTGGAGACCCGTCACCAGCCGAACACCGAGCCTCAGCTGATGTGGCGGATGTTGGAGCCACACTGGCCTCAGGTGGGCACCGGTGTCCTGGGGTTCACCGTGGGACAGAAACCCCCAAATACCACATCCGATCTGGTCCGGGGTGGAGCCCCACGTTCAGGGGAGCCACCACGGTGCCTGCCAGGGGAGCTGCCACGGTGCCTGCCAGGGGAGCCACCACGGTGCCCGTCAGGGGAGCCACCACGGTGCCCATCAGGGGAGCTGGCTGGTGGAGGGCCTGCTCCTCTGCTTCTGCTCGGTGCCCAGTACCCGGGGACCCAGCACTGTGACCCCCAGGCGAGCAGCGCAGGACTGCCTGCCTGGCCCACGAACGCAGAGCTCCCTGGATACGCGCCGCTGTGTGGCTTGTGGCGGCAGGTCCATGGCTGGTTAGCAGCTTGGTTCTTCCATGTCGGCGCCGGCCCAGGCTGCGTGTGCACCTGCTGGGCTGTGGGAACAGAGGAGAGACGGGTTCTCGGAAGCTGCAGCCAGCATCTCCCTGAGGACGGTTCTCGTGGGGGGAACCCTTTATGCTCTCGGACCAGCGGGATCACCACCCTTTATGCCAGGGGTCCTCAAACTTTTTAAACAGGGGACCAGTTCACTGTCCCTCAGACCGTTGGAGGGCCAGACTATAGTTTAAAAAAAAACTATGAACAAATTCCTATGCACACTGCACATATCTTATTTTGAAGTAAAAAAACAAAATGGGAACAAATACAATATTTGTATTTGCATGTGGCCCGGGCTGTAGTTTGAGGACCCCTGCTTTATGCTCTCGGTCCAGCGGGATCACCACCCTTTATGCTCCTGGGACCAGAGGGATCACCACCCAGCGTCTAGCCTGTACCCAGCAAACAGCAGACACTCAGTCAAGGTTTGAAGAGTTCAGCGCGGATCTTTCCCGTGTTCTTGGGGTGTAAGTGGGAGCTGTGCCTGGGCTGTGGGAGCACAGGGAGTGGGACTCAGTGCAGCTGCAGATCCGCTGTGGGTTCCTTGTCCGGGCAGAAGTGGAGCAGGAGGGGAACATGGACATGAGAGAAGGAGGCACAGGTCCATCCGCTATGTGGCTTCTTCACCAGCTCACAGCGTCTCGGATCTTTCTGTTGTTAATCCTCACTGAGGATATTTTCCCATTGACTTCTAGAGAGGGGAAGGGAAGGAGGCAGGGGGAGAGAGAAATAGAAGCAGCCATGTAAGAGAGACACAGTGATTGGTGGCCTCCCACATGGGCTGAGGCCAGGGATCGAACCCAAGACCCTTCAGTGCAGGGCCAACACCCTAACCACTGCCCCTACCCCTATCACTTCACAGAAAGCCTATTTACCAAGTTCCTTTAGCCAGTACGTCATGTCCAGCCCCCAGCAAAAGATGTCAGGGCATTCCAAAAGCAAAGAACACAGAGTGATGAGATACAGCAAGCACTGGAAACAGACTAAGATATGACACAGGTGTTTGAATGATCAGATTAGGAATTAGGAATTTAAAATAATTCTAATTAATATGCAAAGGGCTCTAATGGGAAAAGTAGATTAACATGCTAAAAAAGATGGGTAGTTTAGATAGAGAGAGAAAAATTCTAAGAAATACTTTTTAAAATGTGAGGTCAAGCAAAAATCTGCAACAGAAATAGAGAATGCATGGGACTGGAGATGGCTGAGGAAAGAATCACTGATGGTATATCAATGGAAACTTCCAGAAATTAAAGGTAAAGGAGGAAAAGACTTTAAAAAAACAAAACAGACCATAATGTCCAAGAACTACAAAAGGCGTAATATATGCGTAACGAGAATACCAGAAGGAGAAGAAAGAGATAAAGGGACAGAAGAAATATTTGAAAAGAAAATGACTGGGAGTTCCCCATACTTATGTCAGACACCAAACCACAGACCCAGGAAGCTCAGAGGACACACACAGATAAATGCCAAAATAAATATATTTAGGCATATCATATTCAAACCGCAGAAAGTCAAAGATCAAGAAAAAAAAAAAATCTTCTAAGAAGCCAGGGATGGGGGAAGGGCTCACCAAAGAGGAACCAAAATAATAATTAGATTTTACTTCTTAGAAACCACACAAGCAAGAAGAGAATGGAGTGACATATCTAAAGTGTTGAGAGAGGAAAAAATCGCCAACCTAGAATTCTGTATCCTGTGAAATTATCCTTCAAAAGTAAAGGAAAAATAAAGACCATCTCAGACAAGCAAACATTGAGGGAATTTGTCTCCAGTAGACCTGCCTTGCAAGAAATATTCAAAGTCGTTCTTCAGAAAGAAGGAAAATGATATATAGTTCAGAAACCTGAATCCATATTTTTTAAAAAGGAAGAGTATTGGAGAATAAATGAGTGAAAATAAAAAATAAAAACTTTTAATATTCATAACTGAGCTAACAGATAATAGTTTGTTTAAAATAATAGCAACATGCATTAGATGATTATAGCTTATGTATAGGTGAAATGAATGGCCATTATGATACAAGGGATGGAAGAAAGAAGTAGGAATGTTTTGTTATTATATGGAACTTGCACTACTCATGAACTAAGATAGTATTATTTGAAAGTGGACCTGGGTTAATTGTAAATATATACGGCAAACTCTAAGGAAGCCACTTAAAAAATCAGTTTAAAAAGAGTAGAACTGATATGCTAAGAAAGGAGAGAAAATGGAATCACAAGATGCTCAATTAAAACCAAGAATGCACAAAAAGAATGGAAGACAAAAACAGGAACAAATAACAAAGGCAATAGATAGCAAACAGTACAAAAATATGGTGGATATTAATCCAACTATATCAATAACCATTTTAAATGTCAATGATCTAAACGTAAATTCAAAGATAGAGATGGTTGCCCAGCTGGCATCGCTCAGTGGTTGAGCGCTGACCTAGGAACTGGGAGGTTCTGGTTCAATTCCTGGTCAGGGAACATGCCCCAGTTGCGTTGCAGATTTGATCCCCAGTGGGGGGTGAGCAGGAGGCAGCCGATCAATGATCCTTTCTCATCATTGATGTTTCTATCTTTCCCTCTCCCTTCCTCTCTGAAATAAATTTAAAAATATATATTTTTAAAAGATAGAGATTGTCAGAGTGTATCAAAAAACAAGACACAACCCCCCCACAAAAAAACAAGACACAACTATATGTTGTCTGTAAGAAATCAGCTTTAAATATAAAGATAGATATAGATTAAAAGTAAAGGGATGAAGACAGATATTCCATGCTAACAGTAACCAAAAGACATCACAGCAGTTATTAATCTCAGAAGAGCAGACTTCAGAGACACAGAGGGGCATTCCATAATGATAAAGGAGTCGATTCTCCAAGAAGCCATAACAATCTCTAGCAGGTATGCGTCCAACATCAACATACAGAAGGCCAAACCGGTAGAACTGCAAGGAGAGAGAGGTGAACCCGCTGTTACAGTTGGAGACGTCAACACTGTCCTCTCGGAAAATGGAGAGACTCGACAGGCAGAAAATGAGTAAGGACATAGGTGAGTTTAATAGCACCATCAACCAACGTCACTGAATCTATAGCACTTCATGATGTGCTATAAGCCCTTCTACTTCCTGCTCTGTCAGCGGACAGGGCCTACGAGAAGTGACGCGCAGTAACAAGAGCATGCCTTATCACCAGATCTTGGTTTCTAATACTATTTGTTCTTCAGTCAAAGGAACCAGGGCCCGCTCCTTGGAGATATGGAAGTTTCAAGCAACAAATAAAGTAGCATTGGGTTATAGCTCAATGTGTAAAGTCAACATCCACAAGTTCAAGCTGATCTAGATGAATGATTGACTATAAATAAACGAGGAAGAAGAGGCCAATCTCCCCGCCGAGAGTTCCGAACAGCTCCTGCAGATACTCTGCGTCCCAGAGAGGGAGCAGCCTGCCCGCCCCCCCCCGCCCCCCCCCCCCCCCCCCCCCCGTGTGGGCTGTGCACCATGACCTCCCTCCACTGCACCACGTGGAAGGGAGAGAAAAGGTGACTCTAAGGGAGAAACCCGACGACAGGACCTCAGGCGGGTGACCACGGCTGTCAGCTGTCATCAATCATTCCGACAGTTTGCAGCTGATAATGATGTGATGAAAACAGCCCTTCGCCTCTGTGCCGCCCAGCACCTGGGACCCCCGCCTGGCCATGAGAAACCATCAGACAAAGGCCGCGTTCCCGGCAGCCTCCTCAGGACGCTCATCCGAGAAACTGGCCCGGCCACGCGGAGCCTGGGGACCTGGCGGCGGAATGTCATGGGGTCCCGGGCAGAGCAGGACACAGGCAAAGGCTACGAAAACCAAACCAAACTGAGCTCTGTGCCTAAGGCACCAATACTGGTTCATTAGCAGTGACCCGGGCACCATTTCAACAGGAGGCAAACCGGATGTGAGGCAGATGGGACTCTCAGTGCTATCGTCTCATTTTTTCTGAAAAGTCTCAAACTTTTCCAAAACACAAAGTCTATTAAACAGAAGAGAGTTCACTTATTCATTTATTTTATTTTTTTAAAAGACAGCTGCACCCACATGTTTCTTACAGCATTATTTATTTGTTTGTTTAAAATATATTTTTCTTGATTTCTGAGAGGAAGGGAGAGGGAGAGGGAGAGAGAAACATCAATGATGAGGATCATTGATTGGCTGCCTCCCGCACGCCCCACACTGGGGATTGAGCTGGAAACCCAGGCCTGTGCCCTGACCGGGAATCAAACCGTGACCTCCTGGTTCCTAGGTAGACGCTCACCCACTGAGCCCGCCGGCCGGCCGGGCAATAATTCATTTATTTATTTATTTTTGTTACTCCTCACCTGAGGATATTTTTTCCATTGCTTTTCGGAGAGTTGGAGGGAGGGAGGGAGGAATAAGAGAGAGAGAGAGAGATTGAATGGAGGGAGGGAGGGAGGAATAAGAGAGAGAGAGAGAGATTGAATGGTTGCCTCCCACATGCGCCCCTCCTGGGGGTGGGGAGGAAACCCGCAATGGAGGTATGTGCCCTTGACCAGAAATCGAACCCAAGACCCTTCTGTGCACAGGCCAACGCTCTAACCACTGAGCCCACCAGCCAGGGCAAAAAGAAAAGAATTTAAAATGGACAAACTGCTGCTACACAAAAGCATAGATACATCTCTCCACTGAACAAAGTCAACCAGGCACAAGTCCACGGACTCTGCTTCCTGCCACACGGATTTTAAACTGGGAACTGTGGTGGGAAGGTAGCAGGTGCCCGTGGAGAAGTGGGCAGGTGGTTACGGGATGAGGTCATGTGAGGGGCTTCCGGGGTGCAAATATCATTCCAGTTCTTTATAAAATTTTGTTTAATATGTTTTTATTGATTTTTTAGAGAGAGAAGAAGGGGGAGGGAGAGAAGCATCATCGGCTGCCTCCTGTATGCCTCCTGCTGGGGATCGAGCCTGCACCTTGGGCCTGTGCCCTGAGAATCGAACAGGTGACCCCTCGGCACGTGGGGGGATGCTCAGCCACTGAGCACACTGGCCAGGGCTCATGCTCCTTGGTGACCCGGCTGGTGGTTACACGGATGGTTCCCTTTCTTTAACTCGATGAGCTGACTCTGTGTTCTTTTCTGTGAGATTCAGTGACCTCAGTGATGGGAAGAAGACAAGATGCAGGAAGAGTGAATCAGGGTGTGTAGCCACATGGGCAGATATAAAAACAATGTGGGGCCCTAGCCGGTGTGGCTCAGTGGATAGAGCGTCGGCCTGCGGACTGCAGGGTCCCGGTTTGATTCCAGACAAGGGCATGTACCTTGGTTGCGGGCACATCCCCAGTAGGGGGTGTGCAGGAGGCAGCTGATGGATGTTTCTCTCTCATCGATGTTTCTAACTCTCTATCCCTCTCCCTTCTCTCTGTAAAAAAAAAAAAAATCAATAAAATATATATTAAAAAAAATAAAAAAAACAATGTTGGATTAAAAAAAGTAATTTTCCAAATTATACCTAAAATATACCAATTCTTAAAATTTACCATTAGTAAAGCAAACTGCGTCTTGCTTACAGACTTATAAACTGAGCCCAAGTATAAAGACACACGTGAGATTGTAAGTAATGATCACAGCTCATGGTCACAGCTGGCTCTGCAGCGGGGGCAGGGGAAACAGAATCCAGGAGGGGAGAGGGTCTCACCTGGACCTTCATGATTGTGTGTGTGTGTGTGTGTGTGTGTGTACCTTCTGGTGGGCATATTGCAAAATATAAAGTAGAGATACAGTTAGATCATGATATTATTCTCAATTATTTTTCTAGTTTTGAAATATATATATATACATATATATATAGTGTGTATACACACACACGCACACCTACAAGAACACGTGACATCCTTGGGGAAGGAATGGGACTTGGTGAGCCGGCCGTGCCCTGCGTGAGGAGGAGGAACGGGCCCACGGACTCTGCAGGAGGGAAAGCCCTGGCTTTTCTTCCTCAGGGCGGTTCTGGCTCAGAGACCAATGACCTTCGTGTTTCACCAGCCCCTCGTTAACAGCACGTCTGTCATGAAGGTAACCACCGTGTTCCTGGGAGGTAATTTACTTCTGCTGACAAGACCTTAGGCCAGTGGTTCTCAACCTTGGCTGCACATTAGAATCACCTGGGAATCTTTTTAAAATCCTGATTTCTGGGCCTCATCCTCTGGAAATTCTGTTTCTTTGTTACTCACGTTGTGGCCCCACCCCATGACAAAGAAACAGAATTTCCAGAGCAGGGGTCCTCAAACTTTTTAAACAGGGGGCCAGTTCACTGTCCCTCAGACCGTCGGAGGGCAGGACTATAGTTTAAAAAAAAAACTATGAACAAATTCCTATGCACACTGCACATATCTTATTTTGAAGTAAAAAAACAAAACGGGAACAAATACAATATTTGTATTTGCATGTGGCCCGCGGGCCGTAGTTTGAGGACCCCTGTTCCAGAGGATGAGGCCCAGAAATCAGGATTTTAAAAAGATTCCCAGGTGACTCTAATGTGCAGCCAAGGTTGAGAACCACTGCCTTAGACCCCGGGGAACAGTCAGATGGTGGAGCCCCGGAGGTGAAGGAGAAGTCAAGGTCAGCTGGGGTTCCCCTGAGCCGTGGTGGGTGGGGAGGCCGGGGACACAGAGGACTTTGTCTTTTGAACATGTGACCTCTGGGTGCCTTTTGGAGTCCAAGCCCAGAAGTGGGCAGCCTGTTGCATCTGCATTTGCCTCACTTCTGGGCGTGGATGCTGCCGCCTGGTCTTCTGGGAACTGAAAGATCAGAGGCCTAGGAGCAGAGGGAGGTGGGAAAGGATGACCTTGAGCGGCAGTGACAAGGTCAAAGCCCCTGTAATCCTCCTCAGACTCCTCCCCTCCTGATCCTGCTGCCCAGAGAAGTACTCGCTAAAAAGGAGACAGGGAACCAGTGTTTACAGCGCAGCCGCGGTGTGAGGGGAGCCCAGGTGGGCTCGGGGCTGCCGCTCACAGAGGCGCAGCCTGTGTGCTCAGCATCTCTCACCAGCTGAGGCCACCTTGAGCCGAGGTGTTGGCCACAGGGCGGGCGGTCTCGGTGAGGCCTGTAGGCTCCCCTCCGGGCTCATGCCGCTGTGGGCAGCATTCACCTCCTTGCAGTTGCAGGACGCTGCCCTCAGCTCCCTCCCGCACGGCGCTCCCTCCCAGCGGCAGCTCACCTTCCCCGCCAGCTGGGGTCCTGGGCGGCTCCTGTCTCCCAGGGGACGCACCTGACAGGTGGGGCCCAGCCAGGATGCTCTTACCTCCCCACGTGGCCCACAAGCTCTGCCAGGTCCGCTCCCTGCCTCCCTCCAACCGCCATGGACCTTCAGCCTCCACCAGAACTCCCTCCCCAAGCTCTGCGCTGCCTCCTGTGCGCTGGGTGTGCACCGCCCAATACCGGCGGCAGGGGGCGCCGCTGGCTTGGCTGGGGGCAGCTGCCTCCAGGCTGCTGGCTTCCTAGATTCCACTGTCTCCAGGCCTTCAGGACTGCGCTCTCAGGAGGTGGGTGGTCACTGCAGGTGGGGGCCTGGGAGGACAGGTGCACGACCCCGCCCCCCCCCACCCCCCCCCCCCACCCCCCGCCGTGTGCGCCCTGGGGTCCGGGCTAGGACGCAGTGGGAAGGTGAGTGGTGCCTGACTGTAGGGGAAGGGCCGGGACTGCCCCTTCTCTACTCCTTTCTGGTCTCCCAGTGCCCCTCAGGCACCTGCAGCCTTCACACCGCCTCAGGGCCATCTCAGGAACCCGGCAGAACATTCTCCTCTCTTCCCTCTGAGTCCAGGACCACTGTCTCCTGCAGGACAGCGGGTGCTTGTCTGTCTGGTGGCCTTCAGTCAGCTCACCTGGCCTGCAGGTGAGGCCCTCCCCGCCCAGCTGTTTCCGGAGCAGCATCCCACGGCTGTAGCGAGGGGTGTGTAATAAGACTGGAAAGGGTGCCGGGCCCTCCGTTCCTGATTTTTCACCGCGACCAGAGTTTAAGGAGCTTCTCCGTGCCCACTCACGGGTACCTCTGCAAGACACCGTTTTTCAAACTTCACAACCTGCCACAAAGATCTGAAAGTGGCACAGTTTTTACCTGATAAAAATCATGAACTCAAACAAGTTCAGTTAAAAGAGGTTATTTGGCAACTGAGGCCATAAAACCACGTGAAAACCATTAGATTTGGGAAGGCATAACCATGCCAATAGCATAGGAGCCACTCTTTGTAATGGTTGCTAATGATCCCATGTAGCTTTAAAATGTATTTCCCTAAGGAAAAGAATGGTGCATTTTTGGTGTGATTTGCAGGAAAAATGTTTTAGAAGCTTCAGAAATGAAATAGACCTCACAGGAAGTAGGTCTTTTTCTTGTTTCTTCTCCAACAGCCCATTCATTTCAAAGGCATCGCTGAGATGTATGTTCCTGGTCCCACTGCCCGAGGCCACACGGCCACGTGGGCTGTCATGAACGGCGGTGCCAACATCCATTCATTCACCACTGACCACATGTATGTTGTCCTGGAAGCAGCAGGGTGTTGGTGCCGCACATACCCAAAAATTAGTTCATACTAAACTTTAAAGAAATGTGACCCAAGTTGTTTTTAAAGTGTGGACACATGAATTCTTCTAGGAAAGCTTCGTTGGAATCTCGAGCTGACCAGGCTGTCCGCCTGGCTTAAGGCTCTGTACAGCATCAGACACCAAAACCTTTCCACTGGGTGTGACCAGAGCTAAGACCTTCTCCCGACTTCTGTCTGTTGCTCAAGATTTGAAGCTTTTTCCTTTTATCCTGATTTTTAAAACATTAAGGGGAGCAGGGGAAGGTGGAAGAGGGCAAAGGAATAAATGGTGATGGAAGGAGAGTGACTTGGAGTGGTGAACACGCAATACAACATAGCGGTGACGTATGACAGAACTGTACACCTGAAACCTGTGTAACTTTATTAACCAGTATCACCCCAATAAACTCAATAAAAAGGAAAAAAACCATTAAGTCAACTTTATTAAGGCATATTTACATGTAACAAAATGCTACCCTTTAAGGGTAGCATTTTGATGCGATTTTTCCCATCCATTCACTCACCCACCCATCCATCATCTATCCACTTACTCATCCACCCACCTAGCCACCAATCCATCCATTCATCATCCATCCACTCATCCATCCATCCATCCATATATCAATTCATTCATTCATTCATCCACTGCTGTGTTGTCACTGATACCATTATTGCTCTGCTCAGTCAAGGCACCGACCACTCCCATCACCTGAGAAGTCCTCTTATATTCTTCCCAGTCATATCTTCTAGTCAATCACTCTATTTTGAGAAGAAAATTTAAAAACATATGTGTTTTTTCTGTCCTCATCTATTGTCTACCCCAACACACTTGTAGCTATTTTCTCTTTCATTCTTATTGCTCCAGCTGCCTGGAAATTTGTTGGATTAAAACATTGAGATGCTTATGGCTCTACTCACTAGGAAGAGGAAAGCATTCCTCACGATTTGTACTCCTTCTCAGTGACCTCTAACTCCTCCGCCTCTAAAATCCCCATCCATCCATCCATCCATCCATCCACCTGCCCACCCACCTACCCATCCATCCACCCATCCATCATCTATCCACCTACCCATCCATCCATCATCTACCCACCTAGCCACCCACCTAGCCATCCATCCATCATCCATCCATCATCCATCCACCCATCCATCCATCATCTACCCACCCACCTAGCCATCCATCCATCACCCATCCACCCATCCATCATCTATCCACCCACCTAGCCATCCATCCATCATCCATCCACCCATCCATCATCTCCCCACCCACCTAGCCATCCATCCACCCATCTACCCATCCATCTACCTATCCATCAATTCATCCATCCATCCATCTATCCACTCACCCACTCATCCATCTACCCATCCATACAGTTTTCATCCATCCATCCATCCATCCATCCATCCAATAACTGTTGAATGTCCACTGTGAGCCCCGGGCTACCAGGAATCCTGCCTCCACTTGACTTATATTCTAACAAGGAAGACAAACAATTTAAAAATTATAATAAAAAACAATACATATCATGGGGACATATGGGGTACAGTGGGGGTGCAGGAGGAGCAGCTGGGATCCTCCTCAAGGGGAGAGGATTAGTGATGGGGCTTGTAGAGCAATGTCAGTAAGCCAGTTAATCACTCCGTTGTATTTGAGCACTGCGGGCGGGGCCCGGTAGAAGCTACTGCTGACTCACAGATGGGAGAAGGACTGACTTGGGCGTTAATCCGGGCTGGGCTGGGGCAGTGGGTGATGTTCTGGGCAGAGAAAACCTGGGCCAGGGTCCCTGGGGAAGAGACCCTGGTGAGCTAGGAACACTGAGAATTACACATCACCAGAACATGAATGTCAGCCAGAGGGGGGACTGAACCAGGGAGCTGTGAGCAGCCGTTAGAGCGACCCTCGGCTCTCATTTGCTGTGCAGAATGGTCATCGAATCTCTAATCAGAATCTTGTAAGAAAAAGGAATGCCGGATGTAGACACCACACCTTAACCCCTTACAAATCGTTTCTTTCTTTCGCAAACAAAGCTGTGATGCCCAGCTGGCATGGCTCAGTGGTTGAGTGTTGACCTATGAACCAGGAGGTCACAGTTCAATTCCCAGTCAGGGCACACGCCTGGGTTGTAGGCTCGATCCCCAGTGTGGGGCGTGCGGGAGGCAGCCAGTCAATGATTCTCTCTCACCACTGATGTTTCTATCTTTCTTCCCCTTTCCCTTTCTCTCTGAAATCAATAAAAACAAACCACCAAAAACCAAAGCCATGATTAAGGTGACCTTTCACCAGCAGAGGGAAGGGAGCACTGAAGAAGGGGTAAGAGGGCCGATCCCCTAATGGGGCCGGGCCCTCCGGGGTCACAGATGTGACTGGAGCCGCCAGGAGGGGTGGCGGCAGAACAAAACTCCTCGGCCTCCCGCTTCGGGAGCGGAAGGCCAGAGAATCGGGAAGAAAGGATGTCTTTCGCATTTATTATATTCTAAACTCCCCGGGTGATTTGAAGGTAAAGTGCTGATGTGTAGCTTCTATGCGGATTGTTGACCTTGAGATGAACGCTGCTTGGTAGGCAGATGCTCCTCTGGCTCCGCAGCCTGTGAGGGCGGCCGCTGCGACTCACTTCTGTCCTCACTTGTCCAGTGTGTCAACTCTTTGCTACTGGATGTTTGATACAATCTATTCCTCTGTAGTGAGCTCTGTGCATTACGCTGAAATTAAAGCTCTCTGATGACCCAGGCCTCCCGTGGGCGCACTCACCCACGCTGGGTCTCCCGTGGGCGCACTCACACACGCTGGGTCTCCCGTGGGCACACTCACCCACGCCCTGGGTCTCCCGTGGGTGCACTCACCCACACCCTGGGTCTCCCGTGGGCGCACTCACCCACACCCTGGGTCTCCCGTGGGCGCACTCACACACGCTGGGTCTCCCGTGGGCACACTCACCCATGCCCTGGGTCTCCCGTGGGTGCACTCACACACGCACTGCGTCTCCCGTGGGCACACTCACCCATGCTGGGTCTCCTGTGGGCGCACTCACACACGCTGGGTCTCCCGTGGGCACACTCACCCACGCCCTGGGTCTCCTGTGGGCGCACTCACCCACACGCTGCGTCTCCCGTGGGCTCACTCACCCACGTGCTGGAGACATCAACTCCCACACGCCTGCAGCTGCAGGTCAGGCTTTGCTGCCGAGGATTTACAGCTGCACTGGCTTGCACTTCACTGTCTCCTACCCTCCACGCTGACGTAGTGTCTGTTTCGGGGGCTCGTCTTTTTCTTGGATGGGTCTCCTCACCATCAGCTCAGAATCATATTCTGTGAAGATCTCTTGAGGAACACGCCAGGCCACGGCAGGGTGTGTTCTGCATGATCCCGCCGGCATGTGCCTGTCAGTTCTGCATTTGCTGAGCCCCTCACAGGCGGGGACTGAGGAACCCCAGAGGCCTGGGCACGCTCACGGCTCCAGGCCTCATGTCCATCAGCCTGGTGACCAGCGACTGCGAACACCACGGGGGTGGAATTTCAGTGGAGACGGCCCACGTACCTGCCACGGGACAGCTTATGGGGCACTGTCCGGGCGAGGGAGGTGGTTGGCTTGTTGTGATTTGCATCAGGGTCTGCCCGCTTCACCGCAGTGGGACCAACCGCCTGGACGTCCCTGTAGTGGGGGGACCTGCCGGGAGCCAGGGGTCAGGGGTCAGGCCACGCCTTGCCTCCTTCCAGGTGATTTATGGAACAGGGTCCCGGGCCCCCAACGGTGCCAGCGCCTCTGGCCACCCCTGGGCTCCGAGCCACTCTAAGGCACCATCAGTGACAGTCCCCGCCCCCGATGGCCACTTAGTGAATCTGCTCAAGCATCAGACTCACAGACGTGACCGAAGTGTGGATTTCCCAGCAAGGTTCAGCCTCACGCACACGCGGCTTTAAAACATGCATGTGCTGTTGAGATGAGGGGAGAAGCACGCGGTTTTCATGGGAAAAGGATGAACATGAACCTCGCTCAGGATGCCTGTCACTGGCTGGCGTCCAGCAACAGATCCTGGTGAGGTCGGCTGAACACCGCCCCCTCCCCCCGTTCTCCCCACCCATCTGTAAGGAGAGTCCCGGCCCGAGGCTGCCTGCCGTGCGGACAGACTCTCGGACAGAAGCGGCCTCTGTGACTTCCCATCTCCCATGGGCGTCTTTTTCTAACAGAAAAGCCCACTTTTCAAGTGACGGTCACGGCGCTGTTTGGCGGAGGTGCCGGAGAGGGTTTCCCTCCCGGTGGCATCTGCTCCCCCGAGTGCCCTCCGCTGTCCCCGTACTAGTGGCGTGTCAGGGTGGCAGACCCCCGTGAGCCACAGCCACGAGGCAGCAGTTTCTAAACTCAGCCTGACGAGGGACGGTCCCCCCGAGACTGTGGATGGACAGACCGTCAGAAAGAACAGGACAGGCAGCTCACTTCCATGAGAGCACGCTGTGCGGTTTATTGTGGAAAGCAGTCAGTCAGACACTCGGAGGCTGGCCTCCGGGTAAGCACTCCGCTGGGAACCCCGAAGGCTGGCCCCGCCAAGCACTGTAAACACGGCTTTGAGAATATTCAGTCAGTTTCTTACATGAACCACCAAACGTGCTTGCTTCCTTAAAGAGAAGCAGCCCCAGCCCCAGAGCCGCGCTGTTCCTCGCAGCGGCAGTTTAAAATGACAGACGTCGTCACGGTGCTTTAAGGCCAGAACAGAACACCCGCTTACCAGACGTACAACTACGAGGAGAGTCAGAGTGAACCGCGTAAACGAGGGGAAGGCACTGTGTCCCGCTCACGTCGCCGGCGCCCACTGCCCAGCCACCTCCGAATTCTACCGCACACGCCCCGGGGGGCACCGCCACCAGCTGGGCTCCCTCTGCCACGTGTCTCACCAGGTGCACGGCAGGTGTGAACAGATGTCACCGGCTTTATTTACAAGTTCACAAAACCCAGCTACCTCACACCATGTGAAAGAGACAGACAGACCGACGCCAACCCCAGACGCCTGCGCCGAGACGCCTCACCCACCGGAGGCCGGCAGGGAGCTGCTGTTCTCTGATGTGGGGAAGGGACCCCACCTCGAGCCTCAGATGGACTGTCAGTGAGTACGGCGACAGGCTGCGCCGGCAGGACGCCGAGCCACGGATCCGGTAGGAGCCGCAAGCCGGAAAGGTGGCAGTTCCCACGCTCTGACCTCCCGACATGCAGAACGAGGGGGAGCTGCACGGACAGGTTAGTTCTGGGGCCGGTAACAGACATGCAGGACTGTCGGGCGGGGGGGAGGAGAGGGCGCCACGCGTCCACACTGCACCGCGTCCCCCAGCTCCCACCTCAGACGCTTCGTGGTCGCGGGCACTCTCCCTGGAGAGGCTCTACCCCGAGGGCTGCTGGGGATCAGCCTGCCCTTGGCAGAACCAGAACCACTGGGAAAGGGACGAAATGGACCGCTGCCGGGTTTGCGTGAGACGCCCCCTGAGGTCCGTGTGCGATGACCCAGCTGCGTGACTGGCGGACATCCGGGGCCACACGCAGCGATGCGGGCGGGGCCAGGAGACCAAGCCCGGTCCTCCGCTGAAACCAGCGCGGGACTGTCCGCACTGCGGCCCGGCCGCCGCTCCCAGGCCGGGCGGCTCCTCACAGTAACAGATTCCTCCGGTGTGACCGGATCGCACAGCGCACTCAGCTGAGGTGGAGGGGCGCGTACTCCGGCCGCCTGGTCTGGATGATCTTGGGTTTGGGCCTCTTCATCCTTTCCACCTCCTCCTCCTCGTCCTCCTGCTCGCTCTCGCACACGTGCACCACGACGCTGGGCGTGGTGGCGGTCGCCGCGTGCAGCTCGTACTTTTCCCCTGGAGAGAGAGCAGCGCAGGGTCACTCGGGCGAGAGCAGAAGGGCGAGCGCAGGGACAAGTGTCCAGACGGCGCAGGCAGAGGGGACGGGGACACAACCCGGACAGGCCTGGCTTCGGTGGCGCCCCCCAGACAGGGGGAGCCGCGAGCAGGGCCACCGCCTCCCCTGCGGGGCCTCCTGTCCGCTCGGAAGGCGCCTTCGCCCACAAAAGGCGGGCAGATGCCTTTGCTCAGCGCACAGTGAGCCTGGGAGGCTGTAACTGCCTGAAAAGGCGCCAGGGCCTCGGCTGGGGGAGAGCTGCCGGGAGGGTCAGATGGTCACGGGCAACCTTGGCCACGGTGCTCCTAACAAACCCTCCAACCTACCCATCAGCGCCACCCAGAGGTGCGGGGGTGGGACTACGTTTGCAAAACCTTTGCCATCTTGTAGGCTGCAAAGCACAGCCAGACTATGACAAGTCACCAGGCTCCGTTAGGAAGCCCAGGGCACGCTGGTTTTAGGGAGTCTGTTTCTACCAGATCTTCTCCCTCAGCAGTGCCCTCTCCAGCAGCCTGGCCCTCTCCCCGCAGGGGCCCAACCCCCTGCTCTGCTCTTGGGAGACCCCGTCCCCCCTGCTCTGCCCCGGGAGACCCCGTCCGCCTGCTCTGCCCGGGGAGACCCCGTCCCCCTGCTCTGCCCGGGGAGACCCCGTCCGCCTGCTCTGCCCCGGGAGACCCCGTCCGCCTGCTCTGCCCGGGGACTCCAGCCCTCAGCCTGATCGCCTTGGCAGAAGCTGCTGGGAGCACATGCCGCCAGCCGGCCGCCCGCCTTGACCTTCACGCGCCACGGGCAGTAGGTAACCGATCCCTGCCCTCCACCGCACAGGACATTTCAGAAATGTAACCTTTTCCATATGAAACTGCTGACGGCCGAGAAACTGAAACCCTCGGCGAGGACATCTGATTGCAGCTCAAGGAGAAACGAGGGGCCATGGCTCAGTACTTACTCCTCTGCTGCAGGGACCAGGCGGGGCCGCCCCTCTTCACCCCGAGACCCCACACCCGCCTCCTCCCCAGACCCTCTACGGCACGGCCAGGCGTCCCCAACAGTTTACTGTTTCGGGAAACCATGAGCTGAGCGTGGCCGGGGCCAGGCGCCGTGGGAGCTGCCCAGGCCCCACAGGTGGTCAGAGCCCGTCTCACGCAGGAGCCGAGGCCAGGGAGCCGGTCCCCCTGAGGCTCACACCTTGTCCCCTCGGGGACTGGAGCCTTCTATCTCTGGCCAGCTCCGCAGGGAGCAGCCCCTGGGGCAGGAGGGGTGCGGGGGGCTCGGCCCTTCCTTCCTGTGACCAGTGGCTCTGCACCCCGACACTGGGCAGGGAGCTGGGAGTCAGGCAGTGACAGAGGACCCTCCCACAGAGCAGCATCTCCAAGGGGTCTGGTTTCCTTCCCACAGTCCACGCGCATCTCCACGCGGATCCCACACAGGCTGTCAGTGGGTGAGATGGGGTCACGGGATGCTGGCCAGGAGGGGCCCTGGCGTTCGGTTCCCACAACCCACTACCTCCCTGTGTGCTCCTCCCTAAGGAGCGAGGCCAGAGGCAGCACGCCCGCCCCACGAGTTCCACTGAAGCTGGAGGTGCAGACGGGTGGTTCTCGCTGGCACCAGCCACACGGGGTGGGAAGGATAGTGGGGAGGCCACACCTCCTGACCCCGAGCACCTGCGTCTGGGCCCTCAGCACCGTCTCTCCTCACCGCTGCCCCCCCCTCCCAGGGCCCACTCACTTACCCCCCCATCTTGGACCCCGCTCACCTGGCCCTGGGACCCTGTTCACCTGGCCCTGGGACCCCGCTCACTTGTCCCTTGGACCCCGCTCACCTGGCCCTGGGACCCCGTTCACTTGGCCCGGGGGCCCCGCTCACCTGGCCCGGGGGCCCCGCTCACCTGGCCCGGGGGCCCTGCTCACCTGGCCCGGGGGCCCCCGCTCACCTGGCCCTAGCTTGGAGATGGCGTATAAGAGATCGTAATTTATGACGGGGGTGGCGTCTTCCACTTGCTTCCAGCCGACAGGCGGCGAGGCGGGAGGAGAGATCAGAAACTGCTTGTCCGGGTTTGGGGGGGCCAGGTGGGAGCTCCCAATGTGCAGCGTCTGGAGAGAAAGGGGAGGCGATGCAGCAGCCGCAAAGCCGCTCCCAACACAGGTGCGAGGACAGGGCCAGGTCGGCCGCGTGGAAAGCGGCCCAAAGGGTGTCTGGGCTCGGGTTCGGGGGAGCCTGCCAGGACTGGGGCTCACGGCGCTCAGGCTCGGAGGCGGAGGGAGAATGGACAGAGACGGTCTGTGTATAAATGGGTCCAGTCAGAATGAGCCTGGACGCCCTCCTCCCGGCTCCTCACACGGAGGCGCCTCATTCTTCAGGCACCAGGCAGGGCCAGGACCAGCTCCCACCACCAAACCACCTCTGATCCTATTGGAGCTTAAAAGTTCTACCCGCGCTTAGGGGGCTGAGCAGCAAATCTCACCACTGGGTGGTCCCCTCCCCCCACAATCTGCACAGGCATTTACTCGAACCACCAGAACAGGTCGTGGAGGGACTAAGCCATTACTTACAGGAAACCCACCCAGGGCAGCAGGGGCAGCTCACAGCCAGGCACCCGCAGAAACCTGCGCCCACTCTCCACTAGGGGGCGGGGCGGGGCAGGCGCCCGCTCTAAAGTCCAGGGAGTTGGCCTTTTCTGCTCAAGAAGCTTCCCTAGAGGGGCTGCTCCCTGCCTGGGGAACACAGCCCCCACCCTGCACCCCGCACTCCGTTCCCCGCGGGGCTCACTTTAACCGGAGTGGCACCCCAGAAGCCATCGAATGGAACTTTGTGGGTGGCCTTGAAGGTGGTCACCCCCATGGAGGCCCGGGCACTGGAAGGGTGGTGAGCAGGAGGCAAAGCGAACGCGGCCCACAGCGCTGGCTGCTGCCGAGGACCCGGCGCGGGCCCCTGGGGGGGCAGCACCCCCATCAAATTCTCAGAAACCTACTGCCCAAGTCTTGGGGGCCGGGGGCGACGTCACCCAGGGCAGGCTGCCAGCTGCCCATCAACACTCCACCCAAGGCCACCTGTGTAGCCACTCTCACAGAACCTGCGCTTTCGGAAGAGAGGGGAGACCTGGGAACCTGGAGGATGGTTCGCCTTTCTCAGGACGGAGTCTCGGATTTTAATCGATGCAGGGCGTTATCACTGTCCAGGCTACTTTCTTAGCGGGAGGGGGGGGGCGGGGGTGGGGACGGGGGGCGGGGGGGGGGGGGGACAGGACGGAGAAGCGTGCGCCCCGATGAGCTCCACGCACCTGCGCGAAGTACAGTTTCATCTCCTTCCCGAGGAACTGGGTCTTGTGCAGGCGCAGCCGGGCGTCGGCCGCAGACAAGTGGCTGCTGAAGTTGACCCGGACGCGCCTGAAGCTCTTGAAGTACTGGAAGGTGATGTCCTTGTCGTAGGCCCTAAAGAGGGACTCGAACTTGGCCTGGGAAACAAGATAAGAGGAGTTAAAATGCCTTCACCGGACCCTGGACAGCCGCTCCGTGACGTTTCTGTAGGAGGAAGCGGATTCTTACCCCAGAACCCCGCTCAACCCCCGGGAGAAGGCAGATGGAGTTAGAAGGAAGGACGAATCCAGGACGGACCAAGCTTACTCAATCGGCGGGACAATTACCAACCAACACTTCCCAGCGTCACAGGAACGCTGTTTTTAACGTAGAGTGAGGTGTGCTTTGTCCCCTGCCCGGCCTGACGGCCCGAGCCCAGCGACCGCCCCGCCTGGGACCCCGTCCCTGCCACCAGCGCAGGACCGGGCTGTGCCCACCGAGCCTCTTCGGGCTGAGACGCAGGCGGCTCATTGAGAAAGCCGTGTTTGTTGACCTGGAAAACCAGGTAATAAGTCTTGCACTTTTTAATGTGAAGGAAGAGGGTTAAAAATCCCCCCCTGTTGTGTTCTCACTCAGTCTGCTGCTTCTGAACTAACACAATTGCCCTGAAAGCCAATGGCTCGCAGCGACCCGCCTCCGCACGCGGGCTTGGCGCCCATCCGCGCATCTCCAGTGACGGGGCCAGTGAAGATGACGGCACAGCCAAGAGCCAGCGGCCTCCTGGAGAGGCTCTGAGAAGACCACCCTCTCCCGCTGGAGGCGGCACTGGGGGTGTCCTTCGGGGGAGGGCGGGGCAGCCACCGCAGCCCCTCAGGATTCCAGGCGGAGAGGGGGCGGGTGGACAGTCAGGCCTGGAAGAACTTGCAGTGTTTGGGCTGAGCAGTGCTCTCCGCACGGGAGATGCAGGACAGAGCTGGCCCACAGGGACCTGAGGCCTCTGGGAGGCACCTGCTTCTGCAGAGGGAGAGGGGATGCCTAATGCGAGAGAAAAGCATCTTCTAGAACATTCGGGGCTGGGCACAGGGCAGGGACGGCCCCGGGCAAGTGCCCGCTCCACATGGCAGGGCTGGGGCAGGTCCCCGTGCCAGCCACCGGGAGGCTCCACCAGCGGCCGTGAAGCGGGAGTGGGGACAACTCACACCCTTCGCTCTGGGAACTGCCTGGCTTTCCTCTAGGTCAGTGGTCGGCAGACTCATGAGTCAACAGAGCCAAATACCAACCACTTCTTCCAAAACAGACTCGCCCAGGCCAAGAACCGACTTCTGCGCATGGGCCACGAAGTTTCAATCGCACTGTACGTGTGCCCACACGTGGTATTTTGTGGGAGAGCCATACTCAAGGGGTCAAAGAGCCGCATGTGGCTCACGAGCCGCAGTTTGCCGACCACGGCTTTAGGTGATGGACGCCTCTGTACTCTCCCCCGGGCGACTGCAGAGGCGAGGAATGAGAGAGATGGGCTCGGAGCACGCGCGGCTGCAGCCGACCCGACCCCACTGCCGCCAGGGCCTCTCTCCACCGCCCGCCGGGCAGCTCCCGCCCGGGGTCCGAGCGTGCCCTGGGAGTTCCGCGTGGCCTCATTACCAGGCTCGGTGACTGACTGTGCAGGTCTGAAGTTATGATTCATAGCTGAGCAGAGGTGACTTGGGCGAGTATTTTTAGAATACAAGTCAGGGCTCGGGACCAGAGCGCGCCATCTGTGAAGTCCTGCCACTCCCAGCCCCTCTCCTATGAGTGCCCTCTGTCCCTCAGCGCACGTCCGGCCGTGTCGCTGCCGGACGGCCCCTCTGCTGCACGGGGACAGCAGGTCTGACTCACACGGAACAGAGAATTCCTCCGCACACAGGCGGAGCTGGGAGGGGCGGCAGGTGCTGCCGGAAACCTCACCTCTCCTCAGGGGAAGGTTACAGCCATGAACGTGACCGACGGTGCTCACCGCCAGCACTGGGAGCTGCTTCCCGAGGCACGGAAGTTATTTTCCAGCTTTACGGCTCGTGTGGCTGCAGACATGCAACCACCTTCACAGCCTTATTTCCTGAGATAAAATCTCATTCTCCTGAACTCCAGGTGCCACCGCGAACGTGCCCCTCACTAAGCTCTCCCTCCACAAAGGCTGCCCAGAATGAGCCACGCGGTGCCCGCGCCGCCTCCCGGCTGGCAGGGCTCTGGCTTCACCGAGCTTTCAAAGTCCCTTCCCAGCCCATCCTGTGGGCGAACACTTGCTTTTTAAGACTCAAAGCATTTTGGATTTATTTCAAAAACCCCAAAGCCACAGGAGAGCCACATACTCCCACCCCCACAGTTGTTCACAGCCCAGGGAAGGGAAGTAGAAAAGAAGGAATAGTCCCAACTAGCGGCAAGCTTTGAAAACTCAAAACTGCTCTGCACCAGAAACCTTACCCTCGTGTCACTGTCGCTGAAGATGTCACCATTTGCCACACAGGCAATCAAGGAGCTAAAACTGTAGTTAAAGTTTCTGAAATGCATCTTGCTTCCTCCCAGGGAGGGCGAGAGACGCAGGGTCGCACCCGAGAGCGAGAGCGAGAGCGAGAGCGAGGTTCCTCTGAGAGGCTGGGCTTGTCTGTGGAGCCCGCGCTTATAAAGCCGGAGGTCCAGCCCCCGGGAGAAAGCTGGGCTCCGGCGCATCCGGTTTGGGCGGCAGATTCCCGAGCCCCGAGGAGCCGCAGGCTGAGCCCACAGGGACAGTGTGAGCCTCTACTGGAAAGAGGTGACGTCAGCGCCTTAGTCACCGGCCCTGCCCTGCCCGGGGAGAGGAGCGGGAGGATGGAAAATCTGCGCCTTTGCCTGCAGCTGCTCTCTCACCGCTCCTGGCAGCATAGTTTCCACTGGTAGTAATTCCATTCACGCTCGGACACGCTCCGGCTGAATGGACGCCCCTCGAGATGGAAAATGTTACAGAGAAAAGGAGGAAGGCCTGCAGCAAACAGCAATTAGCCTCCGTCCGGAGCGTCCGGCTTTGGGGAGCCTGGGAGCCAGCCGGCATTTCCTGAGGATGGTGGGGGGTGAGAAACACTGGAAATCTGTCTTGGTCAGTGAACTGTTTTTAAGAAAGAAGTGGAGTTCGTTTTGAAATACAGCTCCTCCCCTCCCCTACCCCCCGCCCCCCCCCAGCAGTTGAACTTTTTCGGCCAATGTCCCGATTCCCACTTGGATCCCACAGTGGGAACTGTGCAATGCAGGGTTTCCACTGGAAAACTTGATCGTTGCAATTTGAGGAGGAGGAATCCGCAGCACTGATCATTTCTAACAGCTACTGAATTCAGAGAAAGCTGCAACACATTTCAAGGAAGCTGGTGTCTGATGTGAGGAAAGGAACATTAAGGGGCTGTTGGGCTTTGAGACTCAGAGACGGGAAGTTTTTATTTTAATTAATTAATTTATAATCTTTATGGTTGAGAGTATTTACATGCCCCCCCCCCCCCCCCCCCCCCCCATTGACCTCTTCTAACCTGCCTCCCCCGATTGTCTGCCCTGGGCCGCACACATGCATACAGTGTTTGGTTGATCTCTTCCCACCCACCCCGCCTCCCCCTTCCCTCCGAGATTCCGCAGTCTGCTCCTTGCTTCTATGTCTCTGGATCTATTTTGTTCATTAGGTTCCACACCTGAGTGAGATCATGTGATTGAACGTTTTTGGGTGTTTTCCTAGGGAAGGGAGGAAGAGTGGAAGGAAAGGACCCCCGCCGGGAAGGCTAGCTCAGCTGGTCCTTTCAGATCACAGGTCAGGTCTGCAGAGCATCTGGGAGTTGAGGTCCCTCTGCCTGCGGTGCTGTCCTCCCCACCCTCCCAGCTTCATTAGCACCCTCTGTGCTAGACACACAGGACCCACCACTCACTTTAGATTAACTTCAAAGAACCCACAGTCAGCCAATCAGAAAAGAACACCTGCAACCTGAACCGACCCCACAACATGAGCTCCTCCAGCGGGAAGGCCGCCTGCGGATGGATGAGCCGCCGGTTCAGCATCGAACACCCAGGGGACCGGCGCTGGGGAAAGGAGGGTGCTTGGGGCGTGAGTGGCGGTGTGTCCTGGAGGCGCACGCACTTAGGTGGTGCTGGGTGTGGGCGTGGGAGGTGCTGGCGGGGTGCAGGGGAGGGAGGAGGAGAAGGATGCAGAGCTGCACCCGCTCCTCGCTCCTCCGGGCTGGACCTTCTCTGAGAGCCCTCGCCTCCTGGGCCCCTTGGCAAACAGCGGGAGGCGGTGGGAGGAGTGAAGAGGCAGCTCCACCGTCTTCTCTATAAACACCAGGCACGCGCTCCAGCGCAGCTGCGGCCACGCTGGGCCTCTCTGTCCACTCGCCCGGACGCAGTGCTGGTCACTACGCGGGTGGGAGGAGAGCACAGGGGATCTGAGACTGGCCCACTCACTGTCTTTGCTCCTAGAAACACGAATAAAGGACCGATCCTCACTGGGTGCCCAACGGCTTAACAAACACGTGGTTCTCTGCACCTGCCTTCGGACGGAACCAACTGCAGTGGAACTTGAGGCTGCACTTTCACATCAGGAACAGGGGCTCAAATGGTGGTCACCCAGAGGGAGGGAGGCTGGAGAGGAGGGAGGAGGGAGGGAGGCGGGAGAGGAGGGAGGGAGGCGGGAGAGGAGGGAGGGAGGCAGGAGAGGAGGGAGGGAGGCGGGCACCTGTCCCTGTGCTGGAGGTAACACTGCTTTGAGCTCATTTGCGTGTCCTTTTATATACTGACCTGACAGTTTTGTAGGAACACCCGCTCTCTGACCCCATGTCTGTTGCACATGAACTTGGATTTCTAAGCGTCCTATGCAAAAGAATTTACTATGTAAACAATGATTTTCCCCACTGAGAATAAAAATCGACCCAAAGCACATATTAAAAATTTTGACTTTCAAAATAAACAAGTAAGACTATATCAAACTCAAAAGCTTCTGTGAAGCAAAGGAAACCATCATCAGCAACTTACTGGACAGGAGACAATATTTGCAAATGGTACATCCGATCAGGGGTTAATGTCCAAAATATATAAAAAACTCATACAACTCAACAACAGAAAAATGAACAACCTGATTAAAAATGAGCAGAGCATTCCAAAGCCCTACAGATGGCGACAGCAATGAACAGATGTTCAAAATTACTAATTATCAGGGGACGCAAGTTACAACCACAATGAGATGTCACCTCACGCCTGTTAAAATGACTATTATCAAAAAGACAAGGAAGAACAGGTGTTGGAGAGGATGTGGAGAAAAGGGAGGCCTTTTCGTGGGAATGCAAGTCGGTGCAGCTACCAGGGAAGACGGTGCGGAGGTTCCTTAAGAAGTTAAGAACAGAACTACCGTACGATCCAGCAGCTCACTGCTGAGCATTTGTCCAAAAAAGACAAAAACACTCATTTGAAATGCTACATGGACGCCTGTGTTCATTGCAGCACTGTTCACAGAGCAGACATGGAAGCAACCGAGTGTCCACCGATGGGTGAATGGGTAACGAGGTGGTACAGAGACTCAGTGGATTCTACTCCATCACAGAAAAGGAATGAAATCTTGCCAGTGGTGATAACATGGATGGACCTCGAGTGTATAATGCTAATGAAATAAAACAGAAGGAGAAAGACAAAATTGTGTGATTTCACTCACATGCAGAATCTAAAACAAAACAAACCAAACCAGGTTCCTAGACACAGAGAACAGATGGGCAGTTACCAGAGGGGAAGGACTTGGGGGTGGGAGAAAGGGGTGAAGGGTCGATTGTAGGGTGATGGATCGTAATTAGGCTTTCGGGGTGAGCACTTTGTACTGAATACAGTTGTCAAATTATAATGTTGTATACATAAAACTTTAATAATAACAATAAACAAAAAGCCCAAACTAACCGACAGTAGCAGAAAGCAAGTCAGTAAGTGCCCGGACCAGGGTAGAAGCAGACATGAGCTATGAGCAGCATGAACTCTTGGGGGGTGGAACCGTGTCCTGTTTGCAGTGGGGAATTCACAGTATACACTTCAAATCTAAGACACTGAATTCCCTCTAAGGTTGCTGAGAAGACGTTAAGTGAAAAGCTGGCTTCCTGCTTGCACACCCCTGTGACTCGGACCCGGTGCCTCCCCGCCGTGGGCTGCATGGAGGCAGGTGATGTGGAGAGAGCAGGGCTAGGCAGGGTCTCATCAGGCTCCTGAAAAGCACACTAAGACGGCCCTCAGAAGTGACGCTGAAAACAGTACAACGGACTGAGAGGAGGAACGAATGCCTCGGCCAGCCGAAAGCTCAGATGGTCTGCATTTCGTCCACTCTCACCAGAAAAGTCTCCAATGAGTCTTCCAGCCGCGCCGGCCGGCTCTGGCTCCAGCAGTGAGAGCTTATGTTCATTAAGAAGTTGCTATTTCCGGGGGGAAAACTGAGGTGGCTGCTGGATTCCATCCCTGCCATCACAGCATTCCTGGCGCGTTATGAGGGTGACCTCAGCGCGCCCACTAGAAACCCCAGGGAGTTACAATCTCACCAAGAATGCGGCAAACCTTCTGCCGAGTGACCACGGGGAAAGCGAGTTTTGACTTGGTTGTGCAAACTAGAGCAGAGCGAAGAATAAAGAAATTCGCAAAAGATCCCGTGGGCAGGAAGGTGACAGGCCTGGTGGAGACGCCTTCGGCCGAGGTAATGGGACGGCTCTATTGTTCCACAGCGTGTGCGGCCTCCCTCTCCTGTGGCTCTACTGTTCCCACCACCTCAGCTGCTACGTGAACGCAGGGCTCTCTCCTCAGCTGCACCATTTCCTGTCTGGGAAAGTGGCCCTGCCCTCACCTTTCTACATTAACTGGGTTAATATGAAATTCAGTCCTGGGAGAACTGAACAGTCGGACATCGGCAACGGGCCTAGCACAGTGCCTGAAACACCAACCACGGCTGATGTTAGTTGCATTTTTATTCCCATTTCGCTGATAGAGACACTGAGGTTCAGAGGGTGCACCGGGCTTTGCAACTGCAGATTCCACGCTTGTTCTACAGGCCATGCCCACCGAACATCAGCGCCTTGGGACTGCAGCTCACTCCCACCCCTCCCTCAGGCCTCCGGCTGGACTTCCCAGAGGCCCTGTGCCAGGCAGGCCAGTGGGGAGGGAGGGAGGTGCTCTGTACCATCTCCACTTTGCACCCGGCTCCCCCTTTCAGGCAGCCCTCCGCAGCCACAACACCTTCCTGACCAGCCGCGCTCTGGCAATTTCCTTTTGCTCCCAACAGTGTGTGATCCCACCTCTCACTTCCTGAAGCCCAGCTTGACCACGGTCCTCTCCTACTGCCAGCACATCAGTGACTGCCCACTGCTCCTTCAGTTGAAGATGACTAGGACTCATCTGTTCATGCCTCCATGATCCATCCAGCCACCCATCCACCCATCATCCATCCATCATGTATTCGTCTGTCCATCATCCATCCATGCACGCATCCATCATCCATCATCCATCCATGTACGCATCCATCAGCCACCCATCCATTCACTCATCCATCATTTTAGCAGAATGGCAACTGTGTTCTGTTAAGCCTCCTAGTGGAAAGAAAGGAAAAATTGCAATCATTAAGAAAAAGGAAGAAATGCAATGAAATAAGAACCACTGGACTGGGGGAGTAAGACAGGAACAGTGTGTTCCTACAGAGACGT
Organism: Myotis yumanensis; assembly: GCF_028538775.1. NCBI lineage: Eukaryota > Metazoa > Chordata > Mammalia > Chiroptera > Vespertilionidae > Myotis > Myotis yumanensis. Next base: position 214,873,959 of record NW_027223753.1, on the reverse strand, counting down.
CACAATTCCTACAAGATTTCATCTTGTTTGTTAAATTCCCAGGGTGCTCGAAATCCCATTACCTCTTGTTTCTGATGACCTCAGTCCTTGCCTAGCACAGGAAGATGAGCCAGCGCCGCACCTTCTCCGTGCACGGCCTGCCCCGCGGAGGGCGGCACGGGGGGCAGAGGACGTGGAGCCCAGCGGCTGCGCCTGAAATGACAGCTCCCCATAGTCCGGTCCTCTCCGGGCCACCTGCTCTAATTTATGGTTTTTACTTGTGCTCTGGTGCCGGCTCGGCAGGGCACAGCCCCGCAGGGACCACACCTGGGCCCCAACAGCTGTGCAGGAGGGCTGGGGCCAGCTGTGTGCGCCTCACTCACAGCACCGGCTGGCTGTGGGCGCCCCGCTGGCTGTGGGCGCCCCGCTGGCTGTAGGCACCGGCTGCTATGTGCTCCCGGCTGGCTGTGGGCACCCGACTGCTATGTGCGCCCGGCTGGCTGTAGGCACACAGCTGCTATGTGCGCCCGGCTGGCTGTGGGCACACAGCTGCTATGTGCGCCCGGCTGGCTGTGGGCACACAGCTGCTATGTGCGCCCGGCTGGCTGTAGGCACCTGGCTGCTATGTGCGCCCGGCTGGCTGTAGGCACATAGCTGCTATGTGCGCCCGGCTGGCTGTAGGCACCTGGCTGCTATGTGCGCCCGGCTGGCTGTGGGCACCCAGCTGGCTGTGGGCACCTGGCTGCTATGTGCGCCCAGCTGGCTGTAGGCACCCAGCTGGCTGTGGGCACACAGCTGCTATGTGCGCCCGGCTGGCTGTGGGCACACAGCTGCTATGTGCACCCAGCTGGCTGTGGGCACCTGGCTGCTATGTGCGCCCGGCTGGCTGTGGGCACCTGGCTGTAGGCACCCAGCTGGCTGTGGGCACCTGGCTGCTATGTGCGCCCGGCTGGCTGTGGGCACACAGCTGCTATGTGCGCCCGGCTGGCTGTAGGCACACAGCTGCTATGTGCACCCAGCTGGCTGTGGGCACCTGGCTGCTATGTGCGCCCAGCTGGCTGTAGGCACCCAGCTGGCTGTGGGCACCTGGCTGCTATGTGCGCCCGGCTGGCTGTGGGCACCCAGCTGGCTGTGGGCACACAGCTGCTATGTGCGCCCGGCTGGCTGTAGGCACACAGCTGCTATGTGCGCCCGGCTGGCTGTGGGCACCTGGCTGCTATGTGCGCCCGGCTGGCTGTAGGCACCCAGCTGGCTGTGGGCACCTGGCTGCTATGTGCGCCCGGCTGGCTGTGGGCACCTGGCTGCTATGTGCGCCCGGCTGGCTGTAGGCACACAGCTGCTATGTGCGCCCGGCTGGCTGTGGGCACACAGCTGCTATGTGCGCCCGGCTGGCTGTAGGCACACAGCTGCTATGTGCGCCCGGCTGGCTGTGGGCACACAGCTGCTATGTGCGCCCGGCTGGCTGTGGGCACACAGCTGCTATGTGCGCCCGGCTGGCTGTAGGCACCTGGCTGCTATGTGCGCCCGGCTGGCTGTAGGCACATAGCTGCTATGTGCGCCCGGCTGGCTGTAGGCACCTGGCTGCTATGTGCGCCCGGCTGGCTGTGGGCACCCAGCTGGCTGTGGGCACCTGGCTGCTATGTGCGCCCAGCTGGCTGTAGGCACCCAGCTGGCTGTGGGCACACAGCTGCTATGTGCGCCCGGCTGGCTGTGGGCACACAGCTGCTATGTGCACCCAGCTGGCTGTGGGCACCTGGCTGCTATGTGCGCCCGGCTGGCTGTGGGCACCTGGCTGTAGGCACCCAGCTGGCTGTGGGCACCTGGCTGCTATGTGCGCCCGGCTGGCTGTGGGCACACAGCTGCTATGTGCGCCCGGCTGGCTGTAGGCACACAGCTGCTATGTGCACCCAGCTGGCTGTGGGCACCTGGCTGCTATGTGCGCCCAGCTGGCTGTAGGCACCCAGCTGGCTGTGGGCACCTGGCTGCTATGTGCGCCCGGCTGGCTGTGGGCACCCAGCTGGCTGTGGGCACACAGCTGCTATGTGCGCCCGGCTGGCTGTAGGCACACAGCTGCTATGTGCGCCCGGCTGGCTGTGGGCACCTGGCTGCTATGTGCGCCCGGCTGGCTGTAGGCACCCAGCTGGCTGTGGGCACCTGGCTGCTATGTGCGCCCGGCTGGCTGTGGGCACCTGGCTGCTATGTGCGCCCGGCTGGCTGTAGGCACACAGCTGCTATGTGCGCCCGGCTGGCTGTGGGCACACAGCTGCTATGTGCGCCCGGCTGGCTGTAGGCACACAGCTGCTATGTGCGCCCGGCTGGCTGTGGGCACACAGCTGCTATGTGCGCCCGGCTGGCTGTGGGCACACAGCTGCTATGTGCGCCCGGCTGGCTGTAGGCACCTGGCTGCTATGTGCGCCCGGCTGGCTGTAGGCACATAGCTGCTATGTGCGCCCGGCTGGCTGTAGGCACCTGGCTGCTATGTGCGCCCGGCTGGCTGTGGGCACCCAGCTGGCTGTGGGCACCTGGCTGCTATGTGCGCCCAGCTGGCTGTAGGCACCCAGCTGGCTGTGGGCACACAGCTGCTATGTGCGCCCGGCTGGCTGTGGGCACACAGCTGCTATGTGCACCCAGCTGGCTGTGGGCACCTGGCTGCTATGTGCGCCCGGCTGGCTGTGGGCACCTGGCTGTAGGCACCCAGCTGGCTGTGGGCACCTGGCTGCTATGTGCGCCCGGCTGGCTGTGGGCACACAGCTGCTATGTGCGCCCGGCTGGCTGTAGGCACACAGCTGCTATGTGCACCCAGCTGGCTGTGGGCACCTGGCTGCTATGTGCGCCCAGCTGGCTGTAGGCACCCAGCTGGCTGTGGGCACCTGGCTGCTATGTGCGCCCGGCTGGCTGTGGGCACCCAGCTGGCTGTGGGCACACAGCTGCTATGTGCGCCCGGCTGGCTGTAGGCACACAGCTGCTATGTGCGCCCGGCTGGCTGTGGGCACCTGGCTGCTATGTGCGCCCGGCTGGCTGTAGGCACCCAGCTGCTATGTGCGCCCGGCTGGCTGTGGGCACACAGCTGCTATGTGCGCCCGGCTGGCTGTAGGCACACAGCTGGCTGTGGGCACCTGGCTGCTATGTGCGCCCGGCTGGCTGTGGGCACACAGCTGCTATGTGCGCCCGGCTGGCTGTGGGCACACAGCTGCTATGTGCGCCCGGCTGGCTGTAGGCACCCAGCTGGCTGTGGGCACCTGGCTGCTATGTGCGCCCGGCTGGCTGTGGGCACACAGCTGCTATGTGCGCCCGGCTGGCTGTAGGCACACAGCTGCTATGTGCGCCCGGCTGGCTGTGGGCACACAGCTGCTATGTGCGCCCGGCTGGCTGTAGGCACCCAGCTGGCTGTGGGCACCTGGCTGCTATGTGCGCCCGGCTGGCTGTAGGCACACAGCTGCTATGTGCGCCCGGCTGGCTGTAGGCACACAGCTGCTATGTGCACCCAGCTGGCTGTGGGCACCTGGCTGCTATGTGCGCCCAGCTGGCTGTAGGCACCCAGCTGGCTGTGGGCACCTGGCTGCTATGTGCGCCCGGCTGGCTGTAGGCACCCAGCTGGCTGTGGGCACCTGGCTGCTATGTGCGCCCGGCTGGCTGTGGGCACCTGGCTGCTATGTGCGCCCGGCTGGCTGTGGGCACCTGGCTGCTATGTGCGCCCGGCTGGCTGTAGGCACACAGCTGCTATGTGCGCCCGGCTGGCTGTAGGCACACAGCTGCTATGTGCGCCCGGCTGGCTGTGGGCGCCCGGCTGGCTGTGGGCACACAGCTGCTATGTGCGCCCGGCTGGCTGTGGGCACCTGGCTGCTATGTGCGCCCGGCTGGCTGTGGGCACCTGGCTGCTATGTGCGCCCGGCTGGCTGTAGGCACACAGCTGCTATGTGCGCCCGGCTGGCTGTAGGCACACAGCTGCTATGTGCGCCCGGCTGGCTGTGGGCGCCCGGCTGGCTGTGGGCACACAGCTGCTATGTGCGCCCGGCTGGCTGTGGGCACCTGGCTGCTATGTGCGCCCGGCTGGCTGTGGGCACCTGGCTGCTATGTGCGCCCGGCTGGCTGTAGGCACACAGCTGCTATGTGCGCCCGGCTGGCTGTAGGCACACAGCTGCTATGTGCGCCCGGCTGGCTGTGGGCACACAGCTGCTATGTGCGCCCGGCTGGCTGTGGGCACACAGCTGCTATGTGCGCCCGGCTGGCTGTGGGCACACAGCTGCTATGTGCGCCCGGCTGGCTGTGGGCACACAGCTGCTATGTGCGCCCGGCTGGCTGTGGGTGCCCGGCTGGCTGTGGGCACACAGCTGCTATGTGCGCCCGGCTGGCTGTGGGCACCTGGCTGCTATGTGCGCCCGGCTGGCTGTGGGCACACAGCTGCTATGTGCGCCCGGCTGGCTGTGGGCACCTGGCTGCTATGTGCGCCCGGCTGGCTGTGGGCACCTGGCTGCTATGTGCGCCCGGCTGGCTGTGGGCACCTGGCTGCTATGGGCACCTGGCTGCTATGTGCGCCCAGCTGGCTGTGGGCACCTGGCTGCTATGTGCGCCCGGCTGGCTGTGGGCACACAGCTGCTATGTGCGCCCACCTGGCTGTAGGCACCCAGCTGGCTGTGGGCACACAGCTGCTATGTGCGCCCGGCTGGCTGTAGGCACACAGCTGCTATGTGCTTCAACGACACGAAAGAAAGTCTTTTTTGCATCGAGTTGTGACTGGCGATGAAAAGTGGATTTATTTTGAGAATCTCAAACGCACAAAATCATGGGTTGATCCAGGTCAACCACCAACATCGACTGCAAGGCCAAATTGCTTCGGAAAGAAGACAGTGCTCTGTGTTTGGTGGGATCAGGAAGGTGTGGTGTATTATGAGCTTCTAAAACCAGGTGAAACCATTAATACTGATTGCTATCAACAACAAATAATCAATTTGAATCACGCTTTGATCGTGAAATGACCACTTCAAAACCAGTTAAAGACACATTAAAAGATCTTGCCTGGGAAGTATTAACCCACCCGCAGTATTCGCCAGACCTTGCTCCCTCAGATGACCACTTATTTCGATCGATGGCACATGTACTTTCTGAGCAGCACTTCAAAACGTACAAATAAGTGGAAATTGGGTCTCTGAATGGTTTGCCTCAAAACAAGAAAAGTTCTATTGGGACGGTGTCCACAAATCACCTGAAAGATGGGGAAAATGTGTAGCTAGCGATGGACATTACTTGGAATGAAGCACTTTTGACGTTTGTCTTGAAATTACCGTGTTTTCTTTGATTATAAAATCCGCCATTATTAACTGGTACACCTGGTAACTACAAGCTTTCAAGAAGCTCTCATGAGCTGCGCTGCCCTGGGCTCCTCCGTCCTGAGGGAGGTCCTGATGGCAGTGCTGCCCTCTCCAGAGGGGAATATGTGGCACCTACAGTGACCGACTGCTGGGCTGCTGAGCCCACACCACTCCCTGCACCAGCAAACCCAACAGGCACAGGCTGCTTCCAGACTCTGGGTCAGAGGTCCTTGTGCAGGGCTCCTGGGATAAGGCCCAGGGAAGGAGGGGGCAGGGGAGGGGAGGAGAGGAGAGAGAGAGGGAAGGGAGGGGGGAGAGGGGAGAGGGAAAGGGCAAAAAGGGGGAGAAAGGGAGGAGCAGAGGGGTCGGGGGAGGAGAGGGGAGAGGAAGGAAAGGGAGAGGGGATGAGCAGAGGGGAGGGAAGGGGAGGAGGAAGGGGAGGAGGAATAAAATGAGACTGAGCAGAGGGAGAGTGGAACTACAATGTGGTCCCAGGGGAAGCCTCTCTGACCCTGTGGGGAGTTCTGGAGATGGGATGACCCCAGTGGAGCATAAACATTGGGCCTTGATATACTCACGCAGGTCAGCTCTGGGGAAAGTAGCTACCTTGAGAAGGCAGGGCTTAGGAAGATGGCTCTCCTGAGCTGAAGTGATCCCCAAAGGGGGTGACTGCCAAGGGCAGTTGGGAGACAAATCCTTTATTCCTGAAGGGACCTGGGGTGCGTTATAGTATCTACCAACCACCAATCAACCAACCAACCAACTAAACAATTAACCAATCAACCAACCAACCAATCAACCAACCAACCAACCACCAATCAACCAACCAACTAAACAATTAACCAACCAACCAACCAACCAACCAATTAAACAACCAACCAATCAACCAACCAACCAACCACCAATCAACCAACCAACTAAACAATTAACCAACCAACCAATTAAACAACCAACCAATCAACCAACCAACCAACCACCAATCAACCAACCAACTAAACAATTAACCAACCAACCAATCAACCAACCAACCACCAATCAACCAACCAACTAAACAATTAACCAACCAACCAATCAACCAAGCAACCAACCAATTATACAACCAACCAACCAATTAAACAATCAACCAACCAACTAAACCAATCCAATCAATCAACCAAGCAACCAACCAATCAACCAACCAATCAATTAAACAACCAACCAAGCAACCAAGCAATCAACCAACCATTCAACTAGACCTAAATTCAAGGAACCAACCAGACCCAAATTCAAAGATTTGTACCCTAAGTTAAAATTTAAAATCTCTCACAAATATGACACACTTTAAAGTGGACACCATGAAAACACCACTGATTCTACTCCAGATCAGCTATCGGTGCAAGAAATTCAAAGGAATATGGTAAAATAAGTAGTAAACTCATCCATTTAAACTTCCAGCACAAACCAGGTCAACTCAAACCCTGAAAACTGACCCAACAGTTTCATTCCGAGAAATTTATTCCAAGGAAATCCTCCCGGCTGGGGGCAAAGACTGAAATGCCAACACATTCTCGAAGGGCCTTTCATGGCGCAATGCCCACTGACCAGCTGTGGAGAATGAGCATCCACTCCCTGTAGAGTGAGGAGGTCAGCCTGCCCGGAAAGCTGTGTGACCGTGCCCTGCTCCGCCAGCGAGGAGCGGGCAAGCTCTTCTCACAGCACACCACAGGCCCGAGGGACCCGGACGGAATCCCGTGTCCTGTGGGACTCCCATCCAGGCCTTGCCCATGACCCTGGTGCGATGCCTTCTCTGAGAAAACCATCACGTCCTTCCTGCCGCTGCCCCGTCCCCACTCCCACTCCTCCCTCCCCGTCCTCCCCTTTCTCCCTGCTGCCCCAGGGTGACACCGGGCCTGCTCCTTTCTCGCTGGGACGCCTTGCCCCTGCGCCTCCCTTCCAACAAGACTGGAATGTCAGTTACCTAACGAACTCTCCCCACCGCAGCGTTAGCAGCGGCAGCTGTGTCATGTATGACTCCCGGTGAAGTTGTATTTAATCAGCAAAGTCTGGACACCAAATCTCAGCAGCACAGGAATGCGCCCATGGGGGGAATTCCAGGCAGCCATCGCTTCCACGGGAAAGTCCCGCACAGGTGGCTCTGTGGGGCCGGGGGCCGCCCGTCTGGAGAGGAGACATATGTTCCGAGAACTTACATTGAGCAGATTGTGTGGCTGTTTGGGCTTAAGAACAGACTTCCAAGGAAAAGCACTCATTTGTCCATTCATTCAACCACCATTCATGAAGGACCTGCTGTGCGCCTTCTTGAACTCTCCGACTGGGTCCAATGACAACTATCACCTCTTCTCACGGCGCCGGGAACCTCTAGGTCTTAGCATGTATCCCATTTTCATGGATCGGTTTCCCCACTAACCTAAGGGCAGACCGAGCCGCGGAGCCTGGGACACGGAAGGCCTTTCGTAAATACACATGCAGATAAGTGCCGACTTCACGGAGACACAGCGAACAGTGAGGAACGGAGTTCCTTCCAAAGGCTCATCGTCAAAGAAATCACCAACTACTGAGCCAGGAGCAGGTGCTCAGTGAGCAAGCTGGTTCATCAACGGCCACACACACTGATCCCTGCGAACAGTTCTCTACCCCATCGTCTGCGTGTTGTACTGTGCTCACCACCCCAAGCCACGTCGCCTCCCCCCCATTATGCTCCCTGACCCTCCTCTCCCTCCAATCCCTCTGGTAGCCACCATGCTGCTGTGTCTGTGAGGTTTTTGTTTGTTTTTGCTTAAACTCTTCACCATTCTCCCCTGCCTTCCAGCATCCCGGCCCCCTAACGTCATCTCAGCCTCTGGCCCTCCTGGGAGATCACAGTGGGACCCACACTTCCGAACCAGGACAGTCTGCACCCGGCACGACGTTCGAAAGCCAGATTGTGGTTGGAGGCCAGGAGCCTTGGTCCCGCAGAACCTGGCCCGAGCTGTAACTAAGAAGGTCGCCATGGACACCAGGAAGCGTGCCTTGGGCTCCTGCGGTTTCTGAGGAAAGTGCTGCGTGCGGGGCCTGGCGGAGGGGACAGTCAGTGTGCGCCTTCGGAACTCTCCCCCCGGAGCTCCCCCCTCCCCCCCGGCAGCGAGCAGGTGGAAGACCCCTAGTCCCAGTCCCCGAGGAGCCCAGGCCCTCCCTCCCTGTTCGCCACAGCCACACTCATCGAGTCGGGGACACGACAATTTGTCCCCGTGGGGCCCGGGCCTGGGCATGCCGCCCCGATCAGCAGCCTGCAGCCCAGAGAAACCAAACCGAGAGGCAGGAGCAGAGACAGGTCCCCTCCGTAAGGCCCGCAGCCCCTTCAGGGCCACCCAGCGGCCCCTCCTGGGATCTGAAGCCCGAAGAGTAGCCAGGGCGCCACGCACATTCACCCTCCTTGTCCAGCAGGAAGCAAAGCCTTTCCCACCAGGGCTCCTCTGACACCGGTCCCTTCAAAAGTGCCCGAAGGACAGTGTCCGAGTCTCCATGGCTCAGTTCAAACTCGGGCAGAGATGCGGGAAGATTCCCGTCTTGAACCAAGTGCAACCCTTACACGTGACATGCCACCACACACATGCGCTTTCCTCCGCTGAAGGACGGTAAGGAAAAAGCGACTTACAGATTAAACATTTCAGCGACTCGGGAAACGGCCAGGAATCACACCGGACAACTGTTCACTTCTTTCTGTTAAACGCACACACTGAACACCTGCCTCCCCAGGGCCTCCCTCTCGCAGGGCCAGCAGGCGGAGAACTTGTAAGTGTTGCTAAGAAATGATATAAAAGTATCGGCTCTATGTACTGTTCTCTGTTTCTTACCATTAGCTTTTACATAACACATGTAGGTACCATTTTCTTTGTTTCAAAGTAAATAGGCTTTAACTGGAAATGATTTACTGGTAAAATTGAGCGTTACATGATTTGAAAAATCCCAATAATGATGCTACTACTAGTATATTGTCAACAGGCCTATAATTCCTGTTTATTGCAGAAGCTGATGCAAAGAAGATATGGCAAGTGTGAGCGTGAAAGAGACACGCGTGCAGCGGAAACAGCCGCTCCTCTGCGGTGCGGAGACACACACAGCGTCCTCCATGCTAGCGAGCAAGGGGGTGCAGTTCCCGACTCAGCCGCCTCCCCGGGACCAGGAACGGAAGGCCAGGAGGCAGCGGGTAAAGAACAGCAGGGGCTTTCCCCCGAGAGGCGGATTTTACAAGAACCGTTCAGTTCCACTCGACATGGGACAGACGGTGTGTTTTCCCACTAAGAGGGGAAACAGGAAAGGCCTGTGCTCGCTCCGTCCTTTCTGGAAAATCCAAAAGGCGGAACAAGGATGAGTCAGCGGCGTGACGGGGAGGACGGCTCTTGGGTTAACCCAGACGTCCCTGCATGGAGGACACTTCCCCAAACCTCTGAGGTCCATGTGGTGAGCAAGACCGTGGATTTGGGGGTGCTGTGATCACAGAAAGACTCAGGCCCCCCAGGACCAAGGAGCAGTGCAGTCAGGGAATGGCTGGGCCCCCAGTGCCCGAGGACTTGGGAGACAGAGCCCAGGCTCGGGGATGGTCCTGGCACCTGGAGAGAATGAAGGGTGCGGTGGGGTGTCCCCAGTGGCGCCAAAGGAAGGCCTCGCACGCAGCCAGGTTGTCGCTTGGACCCACTGCTCTCTGCACACATGCAATGGACTCAATTGGGGTCCCCGCCCCCCCCCGCCCCCCCCCCCCCCCCCGCAACTCCCATGTGACGGTTTCAGGAAGGAGGGACCTGGGATGGGGTCAGGTTCTGGTGAGGCCATGCGGGCGGGGCCTTCAGGATGGGATTAGGGCCTTGACCCGAAAGGGAGGTGACGCCAGAGCTCGCTCTCCCTCTGCCAGGTGAGGGCGCCAGGTGGGAGCGGAGACGGCGCCACCAGAGTCCGGGCCACGCGGGCACCCTGAACTCCGACTCCCCGGCCTCAGGCTGAGAAATAAGCACCTGTGCCCAGACCAGTGTTTTGTTACAGCAGCCGAGCGAGCTTGGGGGCTGGGTCTTTGAGCCAGAGTCCAGGGACCCCACTTTCTGAGCAGCCCTGAATTACGACAGTCGATGTGTTCTGCCGCCAGCGCACTGCCTGCCTCCGAGGCTGCCTCGGGGTTTGTTTCGCATGGTTAGATGTGCACTGCATGACTGAGAATTTTGAAATTAACATATCCACGATCAAATCGGCTCTCTTAATCAAATGCCATTTCTCTGATTTCTGTAAAAGCTCTTTAACGGCCAGGAAGGCTGGGTTTTCAGGTTTAAACTGGGAAAGTAGCTTTCTAAAGGGTAAAAATGAGCAAAAAGGTTACATCAGTTCATGTTAGGATTTAAATTCTCTTCAATATTGAAAATTTTGAAATATGAACATAGTGCTTGTTAAACAGCTTCACTGAGATATAATTTAAATGCCATTATGGTACTTTGGAAGTCTGTCTTTATATTGCAGTAAAAGTTGAAAGTTTGCTTGTTTTAACTGAAAAACATTATTCATGAAAATTTAAAAAACTGCTATGAAGCCAAAACCGGTTTGGCTCAGTGGATGGAGCGTCCGCCTATGGACTGAAGGGTCCCAGGTTCGATTCCGGTCAAGGGCATGTACTTGGGTTGCGGGCACATCCCCAGTGGGAGATGTGCAGGAGGCAGCTGATCGATGTTTCTCTCTCATCGATGTTTCTAACTCTCTATTTCTCTCCCTTCCTCTCTGTAAAAAATCAATAAAAATATATAAAAAAAAACTGCTATGAATTCTACATCTATCAGTAAACCTATTTTTTAAAATATATTTTATTGACTTTTTACAGAGAGGAAGGGAGAGGGATAGAGAGTTAGAAACATCGATGAGAGAGAAACATCCATCAGCTGCCTCCTGCATGCCCCCTACTGGGGATGTGCCAGCAACCAAGGTACATGCCCTTGACCGGAATCGAACCTGGGACCCTTGAGTCCGCAGGCCGACGCTCTATCCACTGAGCCACACCGGTCAGGGCTATCAGTAAACCTATTAATGTTTAGTGCAAAGTGTGCTGGCTAAAGAATGTTAATTTCTATCTGAGTGCCATCTGAGTAAAAACTTCATTTTTTCTAAGTTTATATTGTAAACCCAAGCAAAGAGCTATAACAGAGTATAAAGCAGTTACAAAGAATACATGCTTGCCTGGCCGGTGTGGCTCAGTGGTTGAGTGTCAACCTATGAACCAGGAGGTCACGGTTCCATTCCCAGTTAGGGCACATGCCGTGTTGCAGGCTCGATCCCAGTAGGGGGCGTGCAGGAGGCTGTCAATCGATGATCCTCTCTCATCACTGATATTTCTCTCTCTCCCCCTCTCCTTGCCTCTCTGACATCAATAAAAAGGAAGTCTGCTTTTCCTCTGTGCGTGCTGCTTGTGTGTGGGTTTGGTGACTTTGCTAAATTGAACTGCTGACCAACGGGCTGTGGTCACACACAGGGAGCAGCGAGATCCCGTTTGCCAGCTGCTCCCTCGATGGCCTCCAGTCGCTCAGGCTCTTCCCGGTCTCCATCCTGCACGATGGAGAAGGCAGTGTCTGTGCCAGTGGCGCAGGCGCCGTGCGTGCCCATGCCTGCTCTGCTATGTGCTGGTGCCTCCTGACTCACTTGTCCATGGACCTCGAAGGTGCTGGGCCAAAGGAGGGAGTCACACTCTACGAGAGCCCATGGCTATAATTACCATGTTCATCCCTTAAAGCAGTGCTCATGTCCTCACCTGGGGCGGGTTAGGTGACGCTGCTCTGCTTCTGAGTCTGCACGTGACTCTTCAGATGACGCCTGTGGTTGCTCAAAACCAGGATTAGTGGTGGTGCCCCTCCCACGCCAGGGCAGCGCTGTGCCCTCCAGGCCAGGGGAACACTGCACAGGCCTGTCTGGCTTCCAATCTACACAGAGCAGGTGAGGTTTAACCCCACTGGTGGCTTCTACAACTGCGGTCCCTAGAGTGTGGCACAGGGCGGGGGAAGATGACCGAGGGCTAGGAGGAGGTCGTAGCCTTGATGGCTAACATTCTTCTGAAATACTTCTGAGCAGAAGTAGGTGTGAAGTGGTTTGCCATTTTTATCAATTCATCCATCCATCCATCCATCCATGCATCTATCATCCATCTAACCATCCATTCATCTACCCAACCATCCATTCATCCGTCCATCCATCCATTATCCATCTAACCATCTATCCATCCATCCATCTGTCCAACCAACCATCCATCCATCCATCCAATCATCAATCCATCTAACCATCCATCCATCCATCAAATATCTACACCACGGGCTAGGCACTGCCTACGTCAGGGATGCGCCAGGAACAAATCCATCAGAACCATGAGGAGCTGACAGTCCCTCAGGGACACCTGGCCACTCTGGCAGTGGCCTCTGCAGACGGCGAGGAGGAGCAAGTGGGGATGGGGGACCCACAGCCAGGACTCCTAAGAGGCAAAGGTCCATTCTGTTCTCTGTAGAACACCCTGATGCATTTCTAAAGACTTCCTCTCACAAAGTAAGACCCTCCAATGACCTCAAATAACATTTAGAGAACTAGGTTATGTTGTTGCAATTCTTCCACAAAATAAAATGCCAGAAGCCCATCCCCCATTAGGAGGAAGACAGAACCATTCTAGAAAAGGAACAGAATTGCGAAATAACCTGAGTCTAAGAAAGCTTCTGCAGTTTCCAAGGGGTTCCTAAGACTCTGCCATGGCCAACCTGTGTGTCCCCCACCCTAACCCCCAGCACTCAGAGGCGACGGCATATGGGACAGGGCCTTCCACAGGTAAACAGACGCTTTGTGAGGTTGGCCGTATCTGCAGACGTGTCCTCAGGGAGATGTGAGCACAGGGGCCCCAGGGGCGCACAGCGGAAGGCCGGAGACCAGGGAGAAGGCGCCCTCTGCAAGCCCGGCAGAGGTTTCAGGAACAATCCACCCGCGGACACCTGCCCCCGGACTCCCAGCCTCCTGGCCCTGAGACCCTGAGACCGGGACTTCTGCCCCCAGGCTGGGTGCCTTGTTGAGCAGCCCCAGGACATTAACACAGCCTCCGACTGGAGCCCGTGTAACACTGTAAAGGGTGCCCGACTGAACGACCACTCTTACCAACCACCCCACAGAGGTCTGCAGGGCCGAGTCCTGTCTACGTCCCCCTTCCTGTTTGCAGGGAAAAGGCTCTGGAAGAAACCGGCGAGCAGGACTGTGAGGACAGCTCCCCTCCCCCCTCCACACACCCAGACACCCAGACTGGGCCAAGGGTGCGCACGGCGCTTTAACACACTCGCGGGGGGTGGGGGGGTTGTACCTGCCTCCCCGCCCCCCCCCCCACACACCCAGACACCCAGACATGGCCAGGGGTGTGCACGGCTTTACCACACATGCGGGGGGAATGGTACCTGCCCCCCAACACCAAGCTGGAAGGCGCTCCCTCCTATGTGCACGCCCACTAACTGATGTTGATCAAGCCAGACCAGCTACTCCCTGCCAGGACCCCACCTGCTCCTCAGATGCCGCTCCGGCAGTGGGCTGGGTGGGGAGCTTATTTTCTAAACCAAGACCCCAGGGGAGCAGGACAGGCTTTCCAGGCCCCGGGCACGGGCACGGGCACCGTTGAGGGAGCAGATGTGCCAGTTGTGCTATTTCTGCCCCCACCGTGTGCAAACACTGTTTCTTTCCAAGCCAGCGGCGTGGGGCGGGGGGGGGGGGGACTGCTGGCAGGCGGGCGGGCGCTGGGAAGCGCAGATCTGCTCTTGCAGAAAATAGCTGCCACCGTTTCTTCCTTGGAAAAATAGTGACGAGTCCTGAGTCACATTTCCTAGGACCTTAAAATAATGATTTGCTGGTTTATTTGAAAATTCCATGGTCATAAAGTAGCCACTAAGGATGTCACCTCTTTCCACTGGACAATCAGGGAAAAGGAGGTTGTCACTTGGGCTCAACAATTCAGCTGGTGCAGACCCAGGGTCCCCCCCCCCCCGGCCCCCCCGCCCCCCCCCCCCCTCGTGTTTCTGAAATATGGCCACTGTGGAGGCTTCCCGCTGGGACAGCCCCGGGCGAACATTCTTTCCTGATTCTTTATCTTGTTTACTAGCATTTCTGCTAATCCTCACCCGAGGATATTTTTCCATTGATTTTTAGAGAGAGTGGGAGGGGAGAGACAGAGAGAAACATCAATGTGAGAGGGCGACGCATAGACTGGCTGCCTCCCGCACACGCCCTGACCAGGCCAGGGATTGAGCCTGCAACCAAGGTACGTGCCCTTGACCGGGATTGAACCCAGGACACTTCAGTTCACAGGCCGATGCTCTATCAACTGAGCCAACCCTGCTAGGGCTCGATTCTTTCTTTACCTCCCCCTGAAGGAATCTGAAGCCTCCTCAACCTTTCTCTGTAGAACTTGCACTGTCCCCTTGGTCACTATAGTTGACTCCCCTCTGTCCTCTGACCTTCCTGGGCCCTTCCCTGCAGGCTGGCGGGGGAGGCCAATGGGCGGGGGGACCTCAGAAGGGAGACCAGAGGTCAGTCGGCCGTGGGTCCCCGAGATGCGAGGACCCAGAGCGGTAGTGACTGTCTTCACGCTGAGAAGGCACAGTCCCCGGGAAAGGGGAGGGACTGACCTGCCGCCCCTGCGAGGCTGTGGCAGTTGCGTGGCAGCCACATACTTAGAGGAGAAGGAGGGGTTCAGGCTGCAAGGTGGGGAGCCGGTGGGGACTCACCCCACCTGCCCATTCAGCTCCTCCGTGCTGCGTGTTCCCCAGGCCCGCCAAGGGGTGTGTGTGATGTAAGAGACGAGGAGGTAGACACAGAAGGGCTGGAAGTGTTAGGATCAGGAGTGGCACCTTCGGGCCTGGCTGCTTGCCGCCCTGCAGACGCGGTTCACGGACCAGGTGACTGCTCAGGTCAGGAGTGACTCAGGGGAAGGCCAGAGACAGCCAGCCCGGCGTGGGGAGAGCCCGGCACGCACTGCGCCCAACACCTGCCCGTCACCACGCGCCGTCCGCCTGGGAAGATGCTGAGCTGCACGGCCAGCAGGTGGCATTTAAATTTCCAGACAATGTTTAAAGGAATAAACCCTGGAGCACGCCCACATTGAATGTGCTTAAGCGGCAGTTCTCCACCTGGGGCCGCGACCACCGGAAAACACATATAGCATATCAGATATTTACATGACGATTCATAACAGTAGCAACATTAGTTATGAAGTAGCAACGAAAATAATTCTATGGTTGGGTCACAACATGAGGAACTGTATTAAAGGGTCGCGGCATCAGGAAGGTTGAGAAGCGCTGGCTTAGAGGATGAGGAGGGGCAGCACATGTTCTCACAGAGGATGACGTCAGGCCTGACCCCTGGATGTGTGACTCAGAATCAGAGTCTGGAGCAAAGCGACAGTGACGCTGTTCCCGGCCTGAGACAAAGTCTTACAATAGTGACAAATGATCCCTCGCGGCCCTCGCGCAGTTCTTCCAACGCCACGGACAATTCTCGAGACGTCGGGGCTCTGGGGAGGCTGTCCCCGCGGTGCCCCGCACTGACCGGGAGGAGCGGCGGGAGAAAGGCGAGGGCCAGGGGCTGCGCCAGGTCGCACCTTCTTAACACCTTTCGTACCGCTCACGAGTTTTCTCGTGTTTCGCGCACCATCTGTTATGAACCTTAGATATCAACACACTGTCCTGTCCACATCGAATGAAGTGATCTCATTGGTGGAAACCGTGCAGGTCAATCTACAAAAAGCTATATAACTGCACGAACCCATAAAGCATTGCAGTTACATTGTATTTTGGTCATTCGAATGGTCTTCGTCTTCAAGTTCCTGGTGCTTTTAGAAATGCCCTCTCTCAGAAAAAGGAAGGAAACCAACGAAACTGATACACTCCCTTTCGTGTTGTTCCATTCTAAGAAAAACGATGAAATGGACAAAAAAAGTAGTGCTGTACCTTATAAACTGTGGGCTTTTCGGTTCATTTCGAGTGTACAACGTCCTCAATCCACAAGCAAAAATGAGGTATAAACAGTTTCTGCTATCGGTGGTGAGAGACTGGATAACGGATGACAATGATGAAGGCTCTCCGGAACCAGAAACAAATCCGTCCAGCCCTTCCCCTGGGGGGGCAAGGAGAGCACCTCGTCAAGATCCACCCACAAGGCTGTCAGGTGACAGGAAGCAGCATGAACCTGCGTGTATCCCAGCGAGTGGAAAGGAAAAATGTCCTACGAGAGCCTGCAGGGTTTGTGCCACCCGTGGAGCAAGGAGCGAATGTAGATACTTATGTGAATTTTGTCTGGTCCCTCTTCATAGAGGAAAATGTTCTACGCAGTACCATACATTAAAGAAGTACTAGGAACTTTAATTGTTTAATTGTTTTTGTAAATAAAAATGTTATAATTATTGAAAAACAGCACCTAAAGTGCATTATGATCTGTAGTTATGATGATTTAAATAACGTGCAGTTTGCCCAAAAATGTGCGGTCCCTGGCGTATGTCTTAGAGATTTCTATGCAGTACGAAATGTGTTAAGGAAGCAGCCTCAGGCCCAGGCGTCTGAAATCCTCCACCAGCCCACCAGCCCCTCCGCCTACTCCACGCCCGGTGACTGAGGCGCAGGGGCCAGGGAGCTGGACGGCCCAGAAAAGGCTTATCGAGCATCGCCGAGAAAGGAATGATCTAGAAAAAGCTCGTCCGTATTTAAGAAGTTGGGCCGTCCACTGTAGGCACCAATCCCCAAACAGTTCACTGAACACTGAACTTCTGATCAAGGTTGTGTTGCTCCGCTCCGGGGAGGCCTGGTGAAGGGCTTCGAGCAGCAGGACCAGGGCCCCTGGGAAAGGACGCCGTCCCGGAGTCAGCGGGGAAAATGTCCTCGGTGAGGATTAACAACAATAAAAAGCGACGCTGGGCAAACGTCCCACCTCTGGTCTCGCCCATCCGCTGCCAAATCAGAGCTTTCAGCTCCGAGGGTCTGAACCCCGAGAGCCCAGGCGGTGCGGGCCGGGCCGGAGGGAACGAGCCTAGTCACACAGCGTGCCGTCCAGCCGCCCGGACACAGGGTGGGAGCAGGAGGCCTCAGGCCTCAGGCACAGTAACCCTCTGCTCACAGCACCATCGGAACACGTCACGCACACACCGGACAGGCTTCCAGGAGCCATCACCACGAGATGTATAAACGCTGCCATCCCGCTGCTGCCATCCCCTCAGAGGCCTGGAAACGCCGCACGCAGAGGGTGACTGTACGACGTAGCCGGGAACCGCTGGAAAGCTGGGATGGGGCCAGGATTAGGGAAAGGAAGCCTCGCCCGACAAAGTCAGGGGCCTCGGGAGGCTGAACACACTCAGTGCCCACTGCATGGCACCGGCTCCCTCAGACCCTGCTGTTCTGTCACCACAGGTGAGGAGGAGGGGGAAGAAGGGGAGGGGGAGGGGGGAGGAGGGGAAGAGAGAGGAGGAGGAGGGGAAAGGGGTGGAAGGGAAGGAGAAAGGGAAGGGAGGAGGAGAGGAGGGGGGAGGAGGAGTAGGAGAAAAGGGGGAGAGGAGGAGGGGAAAGGGGGAGAGGAAGGAGAAAGGGAAGGGGGGAGGAGGGGAGGTGGAGCAGGAGAAAAGGGGGAGGAGGAGGAGGAGGAGGAGGAGATAAAGAAAATTGTGGGGTGCATGGACGGCCTGCTGGGTGGCGCTCTGAAGCAGCCCTTGTTCCGGGGAGTGAGGCAGTCACAGGCCTGGAGCTGGGTCCCCCGAGGGTCCGGACCCCCTGAGAGGGAGCCCACTCTCCAGGTCACTGTGTGGCTCTGACTGACGGACTGAGCTGCCTTCACCCCACCTGTGTGGCTGACCGGTCTCTCCACCGGCCTCGACTCAGCCGAGCTCCTGACACCGTGCGAGGACTCAGGCAGGCCATCTCCTCCCACCCCACCGGTGCAGGCGGCTCGGTGAGCTCGGACCCGTGTCCAAGGTCGTGTCCAAGGTCGTGTGCCTGGGCGAAGGCAGCATGGGCAGGCCCCCTCACGCCTCTATGGCTCCCGGGTGGCTGGGCCCAAACACGTCTTCCCTGAGTCCTGAGACAAACGCCGGGCTCAGTACACGCGTGCCCCATGTCTATGACGAGTCAGCGAACATGTCTTAAAGGGAACACAGTGAGCTCGTTGGTCTCAGCCTCCAAACTGATAAATGGGTCGAGATCGTTAAAAAATTTCCCCAAATTCATCTTTTATTCCAAGAAGCCAGGTCCTAGGCACTTTCAGCTCCACTACAACCCCCAGGCGCCGGAGCAGTCCCAGAGGCTGCAGCCTAGGACTCCGGAGACCCTTCATTCGAAGGCATAGCTCCCACACGGGAAGGGCTGGGGTGCGGGGGAGGCGCCCACAGGAGAAGGGCTGGGGTGAGGCACCCACAGGAGAAGGGCTGGGGTGAGGCACCCACAGGAGAAGGGCTGGGGTGCGGGTGAGGCACCCACAGGAGAAGGGCTGGGGTGCGGGTACCCACAGGGGAAGGGCTGGGGTGCGGGGGAGGCGCCCACAGGAGAAGGTCTAGGGTGCGGGGGAGGCTCCCACAGGGAAGGGCTGGGGTGCGGGGGAGGCACCCATAAGAGAAGGGCTGGGGTGCGGGGGAGGCTCCCACAGGGAAGGGCTGGGGTGCGGGGGAGGCTCCCACGGGAGAAGGGCTGGGGTGGGGTAAGGCTCCCACAGGAGAAGGACTGGGGTGCGGGGGAGGCTCCCAAAGGGAAGGGCTGGGGTGCGGGTGAGGCTCCCACAGGAGAAGGTCTAGGGTGCGGGGGAGGCTCCCACAGGGAAGGGCTGGGGTGCAGGTGAGGCTCCCACAGGGAAGGGCTGGGGTGCGGGTGAGGCTCCCACGGGAGAAGGGCTGGGGTGCAGGTGAGGCTCCCACGGGAGAAGGGCTGGGGTGCGGGTGAGGCTCCCACAGGGAAGGGCTGGGGTGCGGGTGAGGCTCCCACGGGAGAAGGGCTGGGGTGCGGGGGAGGCTCCCACAGGGAAGGGCTGGGGTGCGGGGGAGGCTCCCACGGGGGAAGGGCTGGGCACTGTTGGGCAGGCCAATTCTGGGAAACTGCTCCGGGGACAAGTGGCAACCGAGATTCTGTAAAATGTAAAAGCCGCCCTTCCTTCCCCTTCCCACCCTTCACACTCAGAACCGACGGGCCGTCGAGAGTGAGAACAAACCCAGACGCGCAGAAGGGACCGTGGACACTGTCCCGGGGCCTCCAGCTCCAGGGGCCGATCTGGGGGCCTCGCCTCCGGACGCTTCCTCCCGACGGGGATGCTGGAGTTCTGCACGGCGCACACAGGGTGTCTCCTGACCGGCTTTGCAGTCCTTTAACCGTTTCCAGGACAAAAAGAAACTCATGTGCTAGCCCAAGGGTGGGCAAACTTTTTGCTCGAGGGCCACAATGGGTTCTTAAACTGGACCGGAGGCCGGAACAAAAGCATGGATGGAGTGTTTGTGTGAACTAATATAAACTCAAAGTAAACATCATTACAGAAAAGGGTACGGTCTTTTTTTTTTTTTTTTCAGTTTTATTCATTTCAAATGGGCCGGATCCGGCCCGCAGGCCGTAGTTTGCCCGCGGCTGTGCTAGGCCCTGGGACACCGACAAGATGTCAGATCCAACGCCCCTTGCTTCCTCCTCCCTGCTCCTCCCCGTCCTCCCTCCTCAGTGGCGCACTCCCCAGCGGGCAGACACCGCACAGGTGTGCATCCGTGTGCAGAGCATGACCGCACACGGGGACGACCCGTCCCTTTCCCTGGGCGGGCAGGAGGCACCAGGACCGGCCACACGCAGACCTCACTGAGGGCGGGGTCAGTCGCACTCAGCCCCGGCTGGGCGGGCTTAAACTGACAGCCTGACCGATGGCGCTGCTTGGCCTCCCATCCGCCCGCCCCCGTGTCTGCAGTCTGAGGCTCTGTGTGGGCACCGACCAAATGCCTCACGAGGAAGAAAGGCTCAGGCCTTTCCCTAAACGGAAACTGAGCACCGGACAGACTGAAACACAAGCCCAGAGGCGCCCTCGCGAGGAGAGGGAGCCCACTGTCCGAGACCCGCGCCCACCCTGAGCCTGCGACTTCAGCCACATCTCTGTGAGGCTCAACCAACAGCAGAAGAGGCAGCCACAGCGTGTGTCTCTCGTGCATCTGGCTGGTCCTTCTCACAGTCAGGACCAAACTGGACTCGACGGGCAAACTGGACTCCTCTGAGACTGGGGAGCTGGGCAGGTCCGTGTGGCAATGCGCGTACAGCTCTTCCCGGCCGGAGCCTCCCCCAGGGCCGAGCTCAGCTCTGAAGCCCCGCGGCTGCAGGAGGAGGAAGCCTGACCTGCACACGGCGCTGGCCTCCGGCTTTGGCTCTGGGGCTGCATCGGGCGAGGGCCTGCCTCACCCCCCTCCAACCTCAGAGCCCACCCTGATCTAGACACACCTGTGCCCTCACCCCCCTCCAACCTCAGAGCCCACCCTGATCTAGACACACCTGTGCCCTCACCCCCCTCCAACCTCAGAGCCCACCCTGATCTAGACACACCTGTGCCCTCACCTCCCTCCAACCTCAGAGCCCACCCTGATCTAGACACACCTGTGTCCTCACCTCCCTCCAACCTCAGAGCCCACCCTGATCTAGACACACCTGTGCCCTCACCCCCCTCCAACCTCAGAGCCCACCCTGATCTAGACACACCTGTGCCCTCACCTACCTCCAACCCCAGAACCCGCCTGACACCTAGTCAGGTCTGCGCGCACCTGGCAGGAGAGAGGTGCTCTCTGTGATGCACACCCCCCCCCCCCCCCCCGCCCCCCACGCCATCAGAGGACCTGGCTCTACCATCAGACGGGCTGGTAGAATCCAGTTTCCCAACCACACAGGGACGTGAAGTTGTAACCGGGTCTGAGAAGTGCCTCTGCTGTGAGGTCAGCAGTGCTGCCAGGCAGAGGAGTGCGGGAGCCACCTCAGTCCTCGGCAGTGACAGCAGACGGGCACCCTGGGCGGTGCTGGAACATGCTTTTGTTTAGAGACGGACATGACACTGCAGGAGATGTTTAAAAGTCCTTTCCCCATCACAGACTCAAGCGGTTGGGAACTTTAACAAAAACCCAAAGTCATCGCGATTGTGACGAGGTCTCGCTCGGGAAGCTGCTGCATGAGTGGACGTTCAAATCGGGCGAAGCACAGGCTGGTTTCTAATAAAGTTATGCTGAAAACATACAGATCACCACTGAAGAACTGACGAAACGCAGTCTATAAAATTAAGCTTAATCCACCTCTTTAAATAAGTATCGTGTCAGAGCATGAATGCACTTTTAATTAAAGAAACCAAACTGCCCTAATAATGCCAATCAATTCATTTTAAATTAAAACCAGGCAGACACTAGAGAGAAAAATATTACACGACTACAATGAATCATGAAGACAACTTATTTAATTTGGTAAATGACGGCAAACTGCTTCTTCTCGCACGCCTCGCAAAGCCCCGACGTAATGACCACGAACGGAACTGGTGCTGGAGGCAGAGGCGACCGCCGCTGCAGGCGTCCTCTCCAGCTCGGGGCACGGCGGCAGCGGGGAGACGCGCAGAGTGACTGGATCCCGCGGGAGGGCACGTTGCATCTGGGACAGACACAGATTTCCCAGGGCCCACGGTGAGGAAGCCGGGCGACCCTCTCCGGCGATGGCTCCTCCCGTCCCCTGGGGGCTCGGGTATCCGAGGTTGATGCCCATCCGTGACTTTGGCCCAGGACGCGCTGCCTCTCGGGTGGCGGGGAGAACACAGTGCACCAAGCAGGGGGGGTTGGGGGGAGACAGGGTGCAGGTGTGACCTGCCCGCCCTCTTTGGGGCTGGGCGCCATCATGGTGAAGTGGGAGCGTCCTTGGGGTGTGTGGCCGGGGTGCAGGGAACTCGGGGGCGGGGCTGCAGGACCGCTGCTGTTTATGTCTGGGTTCAGGGAAAGCTCATTTTAAAGGCTCCTCATGACCAATAACCACAAACAAAAGCAAGACCATTTCTCAACCCCGAGCTCATCGCTCAAGTTTCTCAGCTCCGCTCGGAGGCCGCGCCAGCAGCAGCGGGAACGGCCTGCAGCCCACGCTCGGGGCCAGGCTTTGCTTCCACGGGTCCCCACGGCTGCTGCTCGATCGGGGATGGACGTGATGGGGACGGGAAGATTTTGGCAGAGACCCTCAAACTTGGGGACCAAACGCTCCCAAGTTCTTCTCTGTCTCAGTCCTTCCTGGGACCCACGTTGGCATGGCAACGGTGACGGTGATAGGGATGGTGACGGTAAGAGTGATGGTGATGGGGACGGGGACGGTGAGGGTGACGGTGATGGGGACGGTGACGGTGAGGGTGAGGGTGATGGGGACGGTGACGGTGAGGGTGAGGGTGATGGGGACGGTGACGGTGAGGGTGAGGGTGATGGGGATGGTGACGGTGAGGGTGAGGGTGATGGGGACGGTGACGGTGAGGGTGACGGTGATGGGGACGGTGATGGTAAGAGTGATGGTGATGGGGACGGTGACGGTGAGGGTGATGGGGACGGTGAGGGTGATGGGGACGGTGACGGTGAGGGTGATGGTGATGGGGACGGTGACGGTGAGGGTGATGGGGACGGTGAGGGTGATGGGGACGGTGACGGTGAGGGTGATGGTGATAGGGATGGTGACGGTAAGAGTGATGGTGATGGGGACGGTGACGGTGAGGGTGATGGGGACGGTGAGGGTGACGGTGATGGGGACGGTGACGGTGAGGGTGACGGTGATGGGGACGGGGACGGTGAGGGTGATGGTGATGGGGACGGTGACGGTGAGGGTGACGGTGACCTGGTGGGGGGCTGCACAGAGAACATTCAGTCATGGCCCTGGATGGAGGCAGGATTATCGATCTGATCTCAGCACTGACCATCACTGATGAAACATTGTGCCCGTTGGTTAGGTCCCTCATGCACGTCCTGTCACCGTGTTTGCTTTGCCCAATTCCCACGCCACGCCTGTCACAGGTTCTAATCACCGGAGGTTACAAAGCCAGGCGGCCGGTCCCACCCGTCCGTCCTGAGCAGCTCAGTGCCTGCCGCTCACTGGCTGCCTCAGCAGAAGGCTCCGACCTTCTCATGCCCAGAGTCTGCGGTGGAGCCAGTGACTCCACTTCTCCTTCAGACGCGTGGGGCCCAGACGCCTGAGCGGGTCCCCGTCTCCACCACCACATCTTCTGCATCTCGGCTCATTCTCGACTCCCTCCCGATCGTGCCGCCCTCCCTCCTTCCCAGACATCGCCTCATGTGTTCCCTCAGCTGTCCCCTCCCGCCTCCTCCCAGTCTGACTCCAACTTACAATTACTCCTACTTGTAATTTATTACTGTGGTGCCTGTGTTCACCGCTTCCCTAATTAAGAGAACACTGCAAAAATCATCTGCGTCATGAAAACACTCGGCGATAGAAAACACGAGACACAGACCCATTTAGACCCCCCCCCCCCCCCCCCCCGCCCCAGTCACTGCCCGGTTCCCGAACGAAGAGAAGTGAGTGACGGGAGGAGATGAAGAAACGCTCAGCACCATCCCTCGGGCCCACGGCCCTGTCTTCAGACAGGAAGGGCTCAGAGCACCGAGATGAAGGGAGGTGCTCTCAGAGGAACAAAGCAGCCGCCACCCCCGGGTGCGCAAGGCCACGGCAGCCTCCCACGGTCACCCTGGCCAAGCTGTGCTTCCTGCAGCATCTGCGAGCCAGGTTCCCTCGGGGCCGCAGGCGGAAACCAGCCAGGAGCTGCGGGCGGCGGGCACACACTCTAAGGCGGGCACACGCTCTAAGGCGGGCACCCGCTCTAAGGCGGGCACCCGCTCTAAGGCGGGCACACGCTCTAAGGCGGGCACCCTCTCTAAGGCGGGCACACGCTCTAAGGCGGGCACACGCTCTAAGGCGGGCACCCTCTCTAAGGCGGGCACACGCTCTAAGGCGGGCACACGCTCTAAGGCGGGCACCCTCTCTAAGGCGGGCACGCGCTCTAAGGCGGGCACGCGCTCTAAGGCGGGCACACACTCTAAGGCGGGCGCACGCTCAGTATGAAAGAGAGAACAACCCGCTGCTTGTTTCAGGAACCACCTGCTAATAAAGTCTTGTAGGTAACCCCCTCCTCCCAGTTGTATTGGGGTGTGACTGACAAATAAAATATATATTTAAGATGGACATGAGGAGTTATATGCAGTGAAATAATTACTATGATCGAGCTCATCAATATATCACCTCACACGCTTACCCCCTTTGTGTGGGTGTGTGGTGAGAACACTTAAATCTACTCTTAGCAAATGTCAAGTACAGCCCAGCCAGTGTGGCTCCGTGGTTGAGTGTTGACCTATGAACCAGGAGGTCACAGTTCGATTCCCGGTCAAGGGCACAGGCCTGGGTTGTGGGCTTGATCCCCAGTGGGGGGCGTGCAGGAGGCAGCCAATCAATGATTTTCTCTCATCACTGATGTTTCTGTCTCTCCCTCTCCCTTCCTCTCAGGAATCAATGCAAAAATATTACTTTGAATGTCAAGTACATGATACAGTATCACTACCTCCACTCGCCATGCTGCGCACTGCAGTCATCTTGTGAAGTAACTTATCTCATAACTGAAAGTGCACCCGTCTGGCCAGCACTTCCCTATTCTGCCCACAGCCCGACCCGTAACCGCCACCAGCCTGTTTCCACTGGAGCTAAAATTACCGACAGTGTCGCACGCTGCACTGGGCCCCGGGCGTGAGGGGGAAGTCCTGCCCGTTCCTCACAGGTGACTCCTGCGGAGATGGCCTTTAAGAGGTAGTAACGTAAAAAGAGGCCTTTCGGGGCCCAACTCATCAGAGAGATTAGGACCAAAATGGGAATTCAGAGGCGTGCACGGAGGGAAGACCACACGAGGACATGGCAAGAGGGTGGCCGCCTGCAAGCCCTGGAGAGAGGCTGCAGAGAAGCCACGCCGGGGGCCCTGGCCCCGTCGCCTCCAGGACTGTGGGGGAATGAGGGCGCCGTTTCCGCCGCCCGGTCTGTGGTGCGTTCATGTCGTTCGCAGCCCCAGCAAACCCAGACCTGGAGCCTCCACGTCGCTTTGAATATCCATTGGCTGATACATTTCCCCAGAGTCCACCCATTCCATGACCAGATCAGCCGCTGCAGAGGCCCGGAGGAGGGCCATTGAAAACAAACCACACACACATGCACACACACACACACACATACACACTCACTCACACGGGCATACCAAGCACACACACGCATGCATGCATACACACATGTTTGTGCACACACACGCATACACAACTTCTCCCAGAGCTCCCACTGAGGAGGGACAGCCAGGGACAGCGTGCAAGCACCATCTGGGGTGCTTTGCTGACTTTAACTGTTGCCCATATTCTAGAGGCAGAAAAATCTCATACCTTATTTCAAATAATCTCTCTTAATATCCCTTCCTAGCCCTCAGACAATCTTAAGAAACAAAAATAAAATCAGAAACTCAGTGAGCTGGAAATGTCCGAAATGTCTCACTCAGAATGAACTTATCGGAGCAAATAACACAGGAAAGAAGCGTCCATCACCGGAGATTCCCCGCAAGGCTCCTCCCAAACCGAAGAGAGCAGGTGCCAGGCGGGTTAAACCTGCACTCTGTCGATGAATCTTCCTGGTTACAGTCTGTTCTGTGGATGAGTCCTCAGTACAGCCCCTTGTGAAAGGCTCTTTTACCAGCGCCCCCTACTGACGGCAGCGGGGAATGTCAGGCCCATGGAACACATCTGCTGATGGGAACACCTATGAAGGCTTCCATCACATCGCGGGGTGACGGGGGAACTGGGGCCAGGCAGGGAAAGGACGAAGGACATCAGTCCAAAGGGGTGATGACCGAGGAGCTTGCACCCTGCTTGTAGCTCAGGATCATGCGCCTACAGGTGAACAGGAGTCACAGCGGGGCTTCCTCCCCCCGCGGCAGAATCATGGACCCTCCCGCCCGCCCGTCGGCGATCTTTCTGAAAATAAACCCGGGCACTGTCTCAGTCTGACTTCCATCACAAGGTTCATAAGAGCATCATGAATCCACGACAAGATGCACACTGACCCCATCCCCCAGGGAGCGTGTGTCCTCAGCAATGAAAGCAGAGACGGCCTGGTGTCTGCGGGCCGTGCCTGACAGGCAGTTACTGGCTGCGCCTGTGTGTGCTGAGAGGGCAAGGCTTTCAGTTTTTACAGGAACTGTGCTCTCTGGTTCTGATGAAAATAATTATACGTTATTGTTCAAAACATTTTTTTTCTTTTTCTAGGAAAATTAGTAATAGAATTTCAAAAAAGATTAAGAAATTTCTAAAGATTATGGAAGATTCCAACCTCACCCTTTTCGCCCACTTGGGTGATTATCACATCAACAGCCCTCGGTCTTTAGTGCCTGATGGCTAGACAGATAGCTGCAGACTATAGGCATTTGCAGGATGATAACACACCCGCTCCAGAAGCACCGTGTGCTGAGATATTACTTCTGCTCTGTAGTTTCTATGAGACCTTAGTAGGCCCAGGTGACACTGTGATCCCTAGAATGACCCTCACCGAGCAGCGAAGGCGCGTGCAGCAAGCACGCTAGCAGAGTGGAGCAATGAAATAATGAGAAAGTCATAATTGCCTCAAAAGAAGTCAAGAAAGGACGAAAAATGAATAAAATTAGTGGGACACATAGGAAAACACTGAAATGACAAAAAGTAGAACAAAACAAGCTATGCCACATGAATACTTGTCAGAAGGAAGCTGAGCGCTGTCTCACAGCATGCAGACAGACGCTGAGACAAGAAGCATTCCTCGCAGAAAGCGGGCATTTAGTAATGATGGAAGTTCCACGTTGCCTGAGAGGTGTTCTGAAACCGCATGTACCTAACAATACTGTGTAGGAGGTGACAGGTCAGAAAGGAGAAATCCATCAGTCACAGCTGGAACTGTTAACACTTCTCTCAGCAAGAGCCAGACCAGAAGCAACTTGGGAAGGCGACGATGACACGCACAATGCAATCACCAACGAACCCGGCTGACTGGAAGCGCAGGAAATGCTGCGCCCAACCACCGAGCCTGCCCTCGCCTCCAGGCAATCGGCACTGGCTCTCTGTGGCGCCATAAAGCAAATCTGAAAGAGTGTCAAGGGGCTGAGGTAGAGTGTTTTCTGATCACACGCTGGAATTACGCTAGGAATCAATAACATAAAAGGTGACTAGAATATCCCCCAATGTTTGCAAGAAAGCAATGCATTTATAAAGAATTCAAAGAAGAAATTACAATGGAAATCAGAAAATATGTTGAAGTGAAAGATAATGAAGATATGACACATCAAAGCTGTAAGATGCAGCAAAAGCCATACTTAGAGGAAAATTTATAGCATTATGTGCATACATTGGGGGAAAAGACTGAAAATCAATAATTTACGTATTAATCTCAAAAAACAAGAAAACAGAACAACAATGTAACCCAAAGAAAATAGAAGGAAAAAAATGAGCAGAAAACAAACATCGATGGATTGCCTCCCATACGTACCCGACTGGATATTGAACCCACAACCCAAGCATGTGCCCTGACCGGGAATTGAACCCGTGACCTTTTGGTGCAAGGACAACGCCCAACCAACCGAGCCACCGGCCAGGCAGGTTTAGGTGTTTTGACATCATGCTAATCAGCCCCACCCACAACCTCAGGCGGGCAGAGCCAGGGCTGCCAGGCGAGGCACAGCCACCTGACCACACGCAGAGCTCGCCGCGCTGCCGACTCGAATGCCTCGTCACGGATTGTGAAACAATGGAATCGCTATGAAGACCATTTGGCTTAAGATATGGGTGGTTCCTCCCAGGATGCTGACCAAGTGGCATTTCTGCATCTCCTGCCGTAACAAAGAGCCGAGCCTCTCGTCATGTATGACCATGATCCGGCTTTGCAGACGGTGACAGGGAGCCTGGTTACATGTGTCCACGTGCGGGCTGGAGGCTGGTTACATGTGTGTCCATGTGCGGGCTGGAGGCTGGTTACATGTGTCCATGTGCGGGCTGGAGGCTGGTTACATGTGTGTCCATATGCGGGCTGGGGGCTGGTTACATGTGTGTCCATGTGCGGGCTGGAGGCTGGTTATATGTGTCCATGCGCGGGCTGGAGGCTGGGAACATGTGTCCATGTGCAGGCTGGAGGCTGGTTACATGTGTCCATGTGCGGGCTGGAGGCTGGTTACATGTGTCCATGCGCGGGCTGGAGGCTGGTTACATGTGTCCATGTGCGGGCTGGAGGCTGGGAACATGTGTCCATGTGCGGGCTGGAGGCTGGTTACATGTGTCCATGCACGGGCTGGAGGCTGGGAACATGTGTCCATGCACGGGCTGGAGGCTGGGAACATGTGTCCATGTGCGGGCTGGAGGCTGGGAACATGTGTCCATGTGCGGGCTGGAGGCTGGTTACATGTGTCCATGCACAGGCTGGAGGCTGGTTAATGTGTCCATGCACGGGCTGGAGGCTGGGAACATGTGTCCATGCACGGGCTGGAGGCTGGGAACATGTGTCCATGCACAGGCTGGAGGCTGGTTAATGTGTCCATGCACGGGCCGGAGGCTGGGAACATGTGTCCATGTGCGGGCTGGAGGCTGGTCACATGTGTCCATGCGCAGGCTGGAGGCTGGTCACATGTGTCCATGCGCAGGCTGGAGGCTGGTTACATGAGTCTCCATGTGCAGGCTGGAGGCTGCGGGTGGGGGTCACCTGCATCCCACCCTCCTCGGCATGGGGGACAAGTGACCGTTTCCCAGCGGTTGCAAAATAGAAAGGACCCAGTGCTCCGTGCGCGTGGGCGAGCACAGAGGAACGTCGCCTGACCTGAGTGGAGCGCGGACCTGCCGGCAAGCAGTCCAGCAGCCAGAGCGGCAACATCCGAGAGGCCCAGAGGCAGCGACCAGAGGCGGCAGAACCTCCTCGCACTGAGCCCAGCTCATGAGCACGGGCTGCGGCACGGGCAGGGGCCACGCAGTCTGGCTGGCAGCCCCGAGTTCGCCGTCCCAGGAGCTGGGCTATTAATGGGCGGGACCAGAGGGCCAACACTTCCTGCCACTGGCATCTCCTGAGGGTGCTGGGCCCAGCCCAGTGCCCCTGGGGCCAGAGCAGACCCTGCACACACAGCGGGCACTGACCTCCGGGCCTGGGCACCCCCGTCACAGGAGAGCCTGGAGCCACCCTGGGTCAGCCACTCAGGGGAGGGTGGGGGCTAGGCTGCATGTGGGTCTGTGCGGGAGACTTGGGGCCCCTGAAAGGAGGGAAGGGCAGAGGGGGGAGAGCAGAGGGGGGAGGGGAGAGCAGGCGGCTCCTCCTCGCACTGTGGCCATGAACTGGCTGCGTGGCCTGGAGCCGATCCCACTCCCTCCGGTGCACGAGCGGCCACAAGGCCCTGCCCAGTGCTCGCAGCCTCCCCTTTCGACGTGATTGAGGAACCCAGGCTACCGCCTCCTGTGGCTATTTCAGTGAAAATAAATTAAATTTAAACAAAACGGAAACTTCAGTTCCTCAGCCTCATCAACCACATTTCACACTGTCAGAGGCCAATGCCCTGGCGGTGCAGACACAGACCGTGCCCACCAGCACGGGGGCTTCATGGGCACCATGGAGACGTGCACGTGGGGACATACGGCTCAGACCACATTCTAGAAGTCACTTTTGAAAATATGTATATTCTTATTGATTGAGAGGCAGGGAGAGGGAGAGAGATAAACATCAGTGATGAGAGGGAATCACTGATTGGCTGCCTCCTGCATGTCCCTCACTGAGGATGGAGCCCACAACCTGGGAATCGAACGGTGACCAATAAGCATTAACGATGATCAACCTTGTTCCTAATGAAGGAAAAGCAAATTAAAACAGAGAGATCATCTTTCCACCTGAGACCCGGCGGGACTGGCGAGAAGGCGGGGGAGGACTGTGCGTGCAGGTGACGGGAGCTGGGGTGGAAGGCAGAGACAGCAGATTGGCAGCATCTATCAAAATGCAAGATAACCACACCCCCCCACTCAGAAATTTCACTCCTAGAGACGCATCTCACAGCCCTGGCCAGTGTGGCTCAGTGGATAGAGCGTCGGCCTGCAGACCTAAGGATCCCGGGTTTGATGCCAGTCAAGGGCAGGTACCTCGGTGGCAGGCTCCTCCCCGGCCCGGGCCCTGGTCAGGGCGCGTGCAAGAGGCAACCAATCGATGTTTCTCTCACATCGATGTTTCTCTCTCTTTCCTTCTCTCTTCCACTCTCCCTAAAATCAATGCAAAAATACCCTCAGGTGAGGATTAACAACAACAAGAGCATCTCATAAACACACATCTAACATGGGTTTATGATAAGGGTGCTGCCTGCAACACTGTTTACACAGGAGAAACAACCAGACACAACCTAGCTGTCTCTGCTTAGTCACGTCTACTCTGGTCATGGAAGGCGGGTCAGCCATCAGAGCAATGCACTGAGCTCACCGGAAGGGTGTCCTCGACTTTAAAGGCGAGCAGCGAGGAGTGCATCCAGCACACTGTAAGAACTTGAGTCTTTACGGACACTGTGCATGTTACACGTGTGTAGAGCATACATGAAAGGCGCACATGGGAAACCTCACAGAGGCCGCCTCTAGGAAACGGGCGGAGAGCAGAGACTGGGGTTTGTCAATGTCCGTCTTTATCTTTATGACCAAACGTTACTTTCATAACTGCCCTTCGCATCCCGCAGCACAGACTGGGCCAAGCTGGCCCTCAGCAGGTGGCGCTTATTCCCAGGGTGCACCCCAGGAAGGCTCCCCGAGGCCCTGCGGACCCCACAGCCAGCCCAGCGGACCCCACAGCCAGCCCAGTGGACCCCACAGCCAGCCGGGCGGACCCCACAGCCAGCCCGGCGGACCCCACAGCCAGCCCCGCGGACCCCACAGCCAGCCCCGCGGACCACACAGCCAGCCCCGCGGACCCCACTGCCAGCCCCGCGGACCCCACAGCCAGCCCCGCGGACCCCACAGCCAGCCCAGTGGACCCCACAGCCAGCCGGGCGGACCCCACAGCCAGCCCCGCGGACCCCACAGCCAGCCCCGCGGACCCCACTGCCAGCCCCGCGGACCCCACAGCCAGCCCCGCGGACCACACAGCCAGCCCCGCGGACCCCACAGCCAGCCCCGCGGACCACACAGCCAGCCCCGCGGACCCCACTGCCAGCCCCGCGGACCCCACAGCCAGCCCCGCGGACCCCACAGCCAGCCCCGCGGACCACACCGCCAGCCCCGCGGACCACACCGCCAGCCCCGCGGACCCCACAGCCAGCCCCGCGGACCCCACAGCCAGCCCCGCGGACCCCACAGCCAGCCCAGTGGGGAACCAACACAACGGGGTGGGTAACTTTGCATAAGTTGGCGGTAAGGCTGGAGAGGGGCGTGTCATCCTGGCCCTGTGGCGCAGAGAACTGGTCCCCAGCACCCGAGCCCCATCCCCAGTGCTGAAGCCCTCGCTCCGTCTTCGTCCCCACTGGGGCAGCAGATGGGCAGCATCTCGGATTAGGGCTCCGGGGCCAGACTGCTGGGCGCTGCGCTGCACCTGTAAGAACCAAGTTTGTAAAGACCGTTCGTTCACTATAACTGAGAGCACAGCTGGCGGCCGAGCCTGAGCCAGCGCGCAGCTCACACGGGAAGGCCGGCTGGCGCCTCTCCGGGCCGATGGCTGCGAACAGCGGGGAGAGGAGGTCGGCTGAGGGCCCCTCGGGATGGGACGTGCAAAGAGGGACAGCACCTCCGCTCCATCGGCTGGCAGGTGACAAGCACGTTCTGAAAGGAGCTGTGTGGGCCCTAAAAGGCATTCGAAGAGCAACGAGAGCGAGGCGGGAGGAGGGAGAGAGAGAGGAAGGGGGGGGAGGGGGGAGGGAGAGGCCGCCAGCAAGCATGGCGTGTATTTTCCGATTCCAGTATTGATCTTAATTGCGCCAGGCAGCTAGGACTTCTCATCAGCAGGAATGATTTTATGCCTTCGAGTTGATGAGGTTCTTATATTCATTATCTTATCTGAGATTTTTTTTAAGTGTTTCATTTTTTAAGCAGTTTTCAACTTTGTAGCAAAAACATCCTTTTCATTCCAACAGACTCCGCGGATATCACAGCCACAGCCTCTGAGTACTGACAGGTGGTCACGGACGTACATCAGGGCGGTGACCTTAAAGCCAAGGGCTCTGCTGGCCTGGAGCAGCTCACACAACCCCAGAGGTGCCTCAAGTGCTTTTGGAAAAATAAGGCTTAATGTCTAATGGACTTAAAAGAAGCAACGCATTCACTGTACGCTGGTTTTACTTCCGTCGCTGACAGCTGTTCACGAAGCACCCACCACACCGCCCAGCAGGCGCCGTCCTGGGCACAAGATGGGACCAGTGAGCGACAGACACGACCCTCTGCGTGTAATGACTCTAACGGAAGGGCGGAGGCACTAGACACGGACCGCGGGCCTGCACCGCGCTCTGCCAGGCACGTGTGTGGTAGCCTTTCCTCCTCACACCCCCTTCACAAGTGAAGGGAGCACTTGCCCAAGGCCACACAGCCAAGCTGCCGGCAGAGCTGGCGTTTGAATCGGGCTGACTCGGCTCCGGGGCCCACCCTCTATACACGGTATCACCCACCTTTTAAAACGCACCGCTCCAAACCAAGGCAGGGATCTGTCCACGACGGGCAGGTATCATGGGAAACATGTACACACCCCAGGGAATGACAGAGCCACCTCCGAGGGGCCCTTCGGTTAAAGGAAACCCGGGCGGGCGGGCGCTGTGTGGGGTGCCCTCTGTTCAATGGTTCAAACTCTATAACCGCTCCTTGCGGCCCCAGACTGGCTTCTCCCTTCTGAAAAGGCACTGGGGCTTGATGCCTGAAATAGCCACCAGGCTCCATGCAGAATGCACGTGACGACCGCCCCCTGGCGGCCAGCGCTGGCTGGTGCTAGAACAGAGCTGCTAGGATTCTTTTTGCCTCGTTGGTTGAAGGGAGAAGAACAAATATAGTGTTTATCTTACGGGGCTGTAAGGAGGGTGACAGAATGATGCTCATAAAATATGGGGCACAAATGGCAGGTGCCCGGGAAGCAGGGCGCAGCCCTCACCCAGGAGCAGTGACTCCGTGCCGCACCAGCCTGGTGATCCGGCGGCTGACTCCCCTGCGCTGCGCTGTGCACAGTGACTGGTCTGTGACTGCCCAGTCCCTCCACCGCCCCCCCCTCCCCTCGGGCAGCCGCCACAACGCTCTGTGTCCGCGGGTCTGTTCTGTTCTGCTCCGCTTGTTCGTTTATTTTGTTTTTAGATTCAGTCCTTGATAGGCAGGTGTTTATTGCCATTTTATCATTCATACTTTTTATCTTCCTTCTTACGTAATTGAAAAGGGTGGCTGTCCTGTAACCAGGGCTGGGCTTGCGGGTGGGACTGACGCCCTGGGGTCCCACAGCTGGTGCCCGACCAGTAGTGCTCAGTGGGCCCAGGACAGTGATCAGTGAACAAGTGAAGGGGACGAATGAGGAAGGGAAGGAAGGAGGGAAGGAAGGAGGGGAGGGGAGGGAAGGAGGGAAGGAGGGAGAGAAGGAAGGGAAGGAAGGAGGGGAGGGGAGGGAATGAGGGAAGGAGGGAGGGAAGGAGGGGAGGGGAGGAGGGAAGGAAGGAGGGGAGGGGAGGGAATGAGGGAAGGAGGGAGGGAAGGAGGGAGGGAAGGAGGGAGGGAAGGAGGGGAGGGGAGGGAAGGAGGGGAGGAAGGAGGGGAGGGGAGGGAAGGAGGGAAGGAGGGAGGGAAGGAGGGGAAGGAAGGAGGGAAGGAAGGAGGGGAGGGGAGGGAAGGAGGGAAGGAGGGAGGGAAGGAGGGGAAGGGAGGAGGGAAGGAAGGAAGGAGGGGAGGGAATGCATTTCCCTGCAAAGCTCCAGGACTCAGCAGAGGCACTGCTGTCTCCCTGACACCGGCGGCCCCGGGTCCTGAGGGGGCTGTGGTAGACGGCAGGTGCTCCTCACCACTGGCCTGATTTCTCATGGCCGCCCCCCCAGAGCCCTGGAAAGGAGGCCTGACCCCAGGAAGTGCACGGAGTGGTGTCTCCCACACGCCTGCTGGCTTACGGGGGGCGGGGGGCACCACAGAGCGGGCACAGGGCCCGCGACACGTGCGACAGAGAGCGGTGTGTCGTCTGATGACGGTTTTAGGAAGGAGAGAGGGAGAAGGCACTGGAGCGCAGACACGGCCTCCCAGGGCCCCGCGGTCCTCGGTCCAGCACAAGCCCATCTCCTGCCCTCCGGCTGCATCTCGGGGCTGGAGAGGCCGGAGCCTCCAGCGATGGCATTCCCGCTGCTGCTATTACTGCTGCTGCTGCTGCTGCTGCTGCGGAGAAGGTGCTGGGCCGAGGCGGAGGCAGGCGCGCGCAGAGGGAGCCCCGGCCAGGGAGTCGGTGGGGAGGACGCACACCGAACCACTGGACTTACCAAAGGGGCAGAAGTTCTAAAACCAGGGAAGTACCGGCAACTCCTAAAGTAAACTCCACAGCACATGCTGTGTCGTTTTCAAAAAACATACAACATTCTGAACATCTCAAACAAGTTAAACCAGACGCACTGGTTTTTTAAAATAAGTTTTTAAAAGAATGTTTTTATTGATTTTAGAGAGGACGGGAGAAAGAGAGAGAAACATCCATGATGAGAGAATCATCGACCGGCTGCCTCCTGCACGCCCCACTGGGGATCGAGCCTCAACCCAGGCAGGTGCCCTGACCGGGAATCGAACCCTGACTTCCAGGTTCATAGGTCGACGCTCAGCCCCTGAGCCACGCCGGCCGGGCTCCATGCTGGTTTAACACGTTTCCCTCCAGGTTTAAGGGGAATTTTGCGCATAATTTAGTCTGAGAAACTACAAGCCTGTGGCACCTGGACGGAAAGTGGAAATGGTGTAAGGGCGCCTGGATTTCACAGGAACCAGAACCCGACGGTCACTCCGGCCAGACATCACACCTCAGCGCCCGCTGCTCCAGACGGACTGGCAGTGGGACACAGCCAAGCACGTCCAACCCTGTGAGCAGGAGCCCATCCCAGCTGCGCGGCCCGGCCTCTCGTCCCGATCGTGAAATTACTCCCAGGACCGGCCGGGTCTGACGGGTGGAGGGCGGCAGCGGGGCGGACGGGACAAGGCCCCGGGCGGGCTCCCATGGAAGGCAGATCTTACCTCAGGTGTCCCCTGCCCAAGGGGGGCTCAGGCTGACCCCGCCACCCTACCTCTGGCTGCAGGTCCAAACCCACTCGGGGGCAGGGAGGCGCCAGCCAGGAGCCCCACTCACATTGCGGACGGTGGGGGCAGGGGGCGGTGGGGAGGAGCCGGCACAGGCCTGGCCGCACTGGCCCCCAGCGACCCACTGCTCAGTCAGTCATCCGCTCACGACATGAGACTCTGGTCAGGCAAACCCTCCGGGCAGGACCGGGGTCTCCCGCTCCCAGGTGGAGCCCTGAGACGGCCCAGGCCTCCCCGGCACAAAGAACCCGAGGCACCACTCAGCTCCTTCACGCCCATCGTGCCCTTCCTGTGGCTTCAGGCAGGCATGGAGCCCGCAGGGCCGGGGCCTGGGGAGTGCTGTCTGCTTTGGCCTTCGGGCCACCCGCTCTCAGTCAAGTACACGTTCGTACTTCAGAAAATGCAGCACAGCAGCCACGTCTATTCCTGCAGGAGCTGCACGCTCGGCCGGAAACTAGAACAGCAGCTGAGAACTCGAACTCCTGGCTGGCCAGCTGCTGGCCGGGTGCCCCTTATCTCTGGCACCTGGGACCACAGCCCACAGCCTATGGCCCACGGCCCACAGCCCACAGCCCACGGCCCACAGTCTATGGCCCACGGCCCACAGTCCACAGCCCTCGGCCCACAGCCCATAGCCCACAGCCTATGGCCCATGGCCCACAGCCCACAGTCCACAACCCTCGGCCCACAGCCCACAGCCCACGGCCCACAGCTTGCGGCCCACAGGCCACAACCCACAGCCCACGGCCCACGACCCACAGCCCACGGCCCACGACCCACAGCCCACGGCCCACGGCATGTGCCGGCACTGGCTCACCCACTGCTCTGCTTTCTCAGCAACAAGCAAACAGAGCAGAACAACGCTCACAGGGCACAGCGGTGGGCGGGCTCAGCGAACATTCTCACACACAGACATCTCACCCGCAGGCCTCGTTCATTGGTCAGTGTGCACTGGAATCTATGGCCGACGCTACTATTAGTTTCTAGGTAAACTCGATGAACACATTCGATAACAGTGACTTATGGCTAATGAGGACCCGCTAACAAAAGCACATCCCACAGACAGGCCCCCCTGTCAGCAGGAAGCGGCTCTGATGTCAGGAGGACCAGCCCCTGGGAGCTGGTCGCTCGGGTCAACTTCCTCCTGTCGTCTGTGACGAGGGTCAGAGGAACATGAGCGCATGTGAGACGCCCTCTGCCATAGCCTGGATGCTGGGGTCCCCAAATCCACATGCAAACACCCTAATCCCAGAAGGTAGTATCAGCAGGCGGGGCCTTCAGGGGGATTAGGTCATGGCATGGAGCCCTCCTGCTGGGACCCACACCCTCATAAAAGGCCACCCCACCGCTCACAGAGCCCCTCCCCGCCTCCTACCAGTGAGGGCGCCGCAGAGGTGAGAAGTCTGCCTGGGAAGCAGGCCCTCCCGCCCCTCCCTGCCCAGCATCTCATGCTAAACCTTCACGTCACACCCTGTGGATTCCTGAGTCCTGCCCCAAGGACCAGCTGCTTATGAAAACCTCCTGAACCCACGCAGGGTCCCTGTAGGGCCTGACGCCGCCCGCCCAGCCGGTCGCGGTCACCCTCCTCACACGGCCCTGCCTGCCCTCTCGGCTGCACTCACTGCCTGGGAGCGCCGTGTCACTCTCTCCTCCTCCCGCCCAGAACATACATCAGCAGGGAGCTCTCGTGTCCACCATCCTACCCACGGGCCGAGCACAGTGCCTGGAACATGGTGAGCGTTGAATGAAGAGCAAAGGAATAAAGGCCTGGAAGGAAGCCAGCCAGTCTCTGCCCAGCATCCCTCCCGGGTCCTCTCGCCTGAGATAGCAGCCCCACCCTCCCAGACCTCGCTCCCGCCCCCGCCTCTGAGTCTGCCTTCTTCCCGGGTCACCTCCTGTTTCCCCAAGGAGACCGCCAGCCCTGAAGGAGGGGCTGTTTTACCCACTGCTGCGCCCCCGAGCCTAGAGCTGTGCCGCCCGCCCACTGCAGAGCCTCGGCAAACACCTATTGAAATGAATCGCTAGCAACGCGGGCTCCATCTCACAGCATTTCCAGGCTGCGCAGCGTTCCTGGGGAGGAGGTGAGACTGCAACTTGCTAGACCCCCAGGCAAACACGCAGTCCCGCGTGACCTGACCTTGCTCCAGTGGACACACCGCCTGGGACCCCCAAGAGAGGCGGGAAGGCTAGCTAGACGCTGGCCGGGGAGAGAGAAGGCTTTGGAGTGAGTAAGGCCCTGTATTTGTGACCATTGTTGCTTTAGATTGCATGCATGGAAGCTTACCTACACTCACAGTCAGTGTAAATCCTTCCTGAAAAGTATAGGGCATATCCTATCCTATATAATAAAAGGGTAACATGCAAATTGACCAAACAGCTGAACGACCGGTCGCTATGATGCGCACTGACCACCAGGGGGCAGACCCTCAATGCAGGAGCTGCCCCCCTGGTGGTCAGTGCACTCCCAGAAGCTGGGCTCACGGCTGCCGAGCACAGCAGCGGTGGCAGGAGCCTCTCCCACCTCCACGGCAGCACTGAGGATTTCGGACGGATGGCTTAGGCCTGCTCCCCACAGGGACATCCCCTGAGGGCTCCAGGACTGCGAGAGGGCACAGGCCGGGCTGGGGGACCCCCCACCCCTGATGCACGAATTTTGTGCACCAGGCCTCTAGTCAATTATAATCAAATGGGGCTTAAGCACACACTCCCTGCTCCACAGTGGCTCCCCTAGAAAAGCCTCCAACACAGCTCAGTGGCAGCGTGTGCAGTGTGTGTAGTGTGTACAGAGTGTATAGTGTGTATAGTGTGTATAGTGTGTGCAGCATGTGCAGGTGGAGTATGCATAGTGTGCAGCGTGTAGAGTGTGCAGTGTGTATAGTGTGTGCAGCGTTTATAGTGTGTGCAGTGTGTATAGTGTGTATAGTGTGTGCAGCATGTGCCAGGTGGAGTATGCATAGTGTGCAGCGTGTACAGCGTGTATAGTGTGTGCAGTGTGTATAGTGTGTGCAGTGTGTGCAGTGTGTATAGTGTGTGCAGCGTGTACAGCGTGTATAGTGTGTGCAGTGTGTATAGTGTGTGCAGCGTGTACAGTGTTTATAGTGTGTACAGTGTGTATAGTGTGTGCAGCATTTATAGTGTGTGCAGTGTGTATAGTGTGTGCAGCGTGTACAGTGTTTATAGTGTGTGCAGTGTGTGTAGTGTGTGCAGCGTTTATAGTGTGTGCAGTGTGTATAGTGTGTATAGTGTGTGCAGCATGTGCCAGGTGGAGTATGCATAGTGTGCAGCGTGTAGAGTGTGCAGTGTGTATAGTGTGTGCAGCGTTTATAGTGTGTGCAGTGTGTATAGTGTGTATAGTGTGTGCAGCATGTGCCAGGTGGAGTATGCATAGTGTGCAGCGTGTAGAGTGTGCAGTGTGTATAGTGTGTGCAGTGTGTATAGTGTGTGCAGCATGTGCAGGTGGAGTATGCATAGTGTGCAGCGTGTACAGCGTGTATAGTGTGTGCAGTGTGTATAGTGTGTGCAGTGTGTGCAGTGTGTATAGTGTGTGCAGCGTGTACAGCGTGTATAGTGTGTGCAGTGTGTATAGTGTGTGCAGCATGTGCAGGTGGAGTATGCATAGTGTGCAGCGTGTACAGCGTGTATAGTGTGTGCAGTGTGTATAGTGTGTGCAGCGTGTACAGTGTTTATAGTGTGTACAGTGTGTATAGTGTGTGCAGCATTTATAGTGTGTGCAGTGTGTATAGTGTGTGCAGCGTGTACAGTGTTTATAGTGTGTGCAGTGTGTGTAGTGTGTGCAGTGTGTATAGTGTGTGCAGTGTGTATAGTGTGTGCAGTGTTTATAGTGTGTGCAGTGTGTATAGTGTGTGCAGTGTGTATAGTGTGTGCAGTGTTTATAGTGTGTGCAGTGTGTATAGTGTGTGCAGCGTTTATAGTGTGTGCAGTGTGTATAGTGTGTGCAGCATGTGCAGGTGGAGTATGCATAGTGTGCAGCGTGTACAGTGTGCATAGTATGCGCAGTGTGTATAGTGTGTGCAGCGTGTATAGTGTGTGCAGCGTGTGCAGCGTGTGCAGTGTACATAGTGTGTGCAGTGTGTATAGTGTGTGCAGTGTGTATAGTGTGTGCAGCATGTACAGTGTGCAGCGTGTGCAGCGTGTGCAGCGTGCATAGTATGTGCAGTGTGTATAGTGTGTGCAGCGTGTACAGTGTGCAGCGTGTGCAGCATGTGCAGTGTGCATAGTGTGTGCAGTGTGTATAGTGTGTGCAGCGTGTACAGTGTTTATAGTGTGTGCAGTGTGTATAGTGTGTGCAGTGTATATAGTGTGTGCAGTGTGTATAGTGTGTGCAGTGTATATAGGGTGTGCAGTGTGTATAGTGTGTGCAGCGTGTACAGTGTTTATAGTGTGTGCAGTGTGTATAGTGTGTGCAGTGTGTATAGTGTGTGCAGTGTGTATTGTGTGTGCAGCGTGTACAGTGTGCAGCGTGTGCAGCGTGCAGCGTGTGCAGTGTTTATAGTGTGTGCAGTGTGTATAGTGTGTGCAGTGTGTATAGTGTGTGCAGTGTGTAGAGTGTGTGCAGCGTGTACAGTGTGCAGCGTGTGCAGCATGTGCAGTGTGTATAGTGTGCAGCGTGCAGCGTGTGCAGTGTTTATAGTGTGTGCAGTATGTATAGTGTGTGCAGCGTGTATAGTGTGCATAGTGTGCAGTGTGTACAGTGTGCATAGTGTGTGCAGCGTGTATAGTGTGTGCAGCGTGTACAGTGTGCATAGTGTGTGCAGTATGTATAGTGTGTGCAGCGTGTATAGTGTGCATAGTGTGCAGTGTGTACAGTGTGCATAGTATGTGCAGTGTGTATAGTGTGTGCAGCGTGTGCAGTGTGTATAGTGTGTGCAGCGTGTGCAGTGTGTATAGTGTGTGCAGTGTGTATAGTGTGTGCAGCGTGTGCAGTGTGTATAGTGTGTGCAGTGTGTATAGTGTGTGCAGCGTGTGCAGTGTGTATAGTGTGTGCAGCGTGTGCAGTGTGTATAGTATGTGCAGTGTGTATAGTGTGTGCAGCGTGTGCAGTGTGTATAGTGTGTGCAGTGTGTATAGTGTGTGCAGCGTGTACAGTGTGCAGCGTGTGCAGCGTGTACAGTGTGCATAGTGTGCAGCGTGCAGCGTGTGCAGTGTTTATAGTGTGTGCAGTATGTATAGTGTGTGCAGCGTGTATAGTGTGCATAGTGTGCAGTGTGTACAGTGTGCATAGTGTGTGCAGCGTGTATAGTGTGTGCAGCGTGTACAGTGTGCATAGTGTGTGCAGTATGTATAGTGTGTGCAGCGTGTATAGTGTGCATAGTGTGCAGTGTGTACAGTGTGCATAGTATGTGCAGTGTGTATAGTGTGTGCAGCGTGTGCAGTGTGTATAGTGTGTGCAGCGTGTACAGTGTGCATAGTGTGCAGCGTGCAGCGTGTGCAGTGTTTATAGTGTGTGCAGTGTGTATAGTGTGTGCAGTGTGTATAGTGTGTGCAGTGTATATAGTGTGTGCAGCGTGTACAGTGTGCATAGTGTGCAGCGTGCAGCGTGTACAGTGTGCATAGTGTGTGCAGTGTGTATAGTGTGTGCAGCGTGTACAGTGTGCAGCGTGTGCAGCCTGCAGCCCGGAGCCAGGAGGGGAAGCCCTACGGCTGGCAGCTGCCCTCCACCTGGGCATCTCTCTCTGGAAGACAGGCTTCATTCCACACCTCCGTGGTCCACATTTTATTCTGATGCTAACTGCAAATTTGAAATAAACTCCTCCTCGCACCCTGGTTACTCATACCTGCCCCCTCCCGTCCCAGGCGTCTCTACAGTGTGGACGGGCGGGGCTCCAGGCACTGAGTGTCCCTGGGCGGGCAGCATGTCCCTCCTCCAGCAGCGAGATTCCCACGTAAACGCCCCTCAGGCCCAGAAGGGGAGCCCCTTCCGGGCGCCATTCCACCCCAACTGGCCAACCGCCGAGGGCGATGAGCAAGGCGCTCACCCGGCCGCTCACCCAAACACGGGCCGGTCCTCCCTCCCGCCTCCCGCGGCGCAGACGGACGGTGAGTCAGTCCCGCAGGGAGTCCCGGGCCGCCCTCCTCCGGGGCAAGTGCGGGCCGCCCGCTCCCCAGCTCCCGCCACTCGGTGCTCATTCCTCCCCAGCCGCCCGGCAGGGGCGTCGCGGGGAGGCGTTGGGACCCCGCGGGGAGGCGCTGGGACCCGCTGGGCGGGGTGGGCGCCGGCAGGTGCTGGGGACCCGGCCCTCCGGGAGCGCGACCCACCCCAGCGGCACCGGGGAGCCGGGCAGGGCGCCCAAGGGCTCGCCGCGTCCCCGGGGTCCCCGCCCCGCCCGCCGCCTCCCGCAACAGGCGTCCGCCCGCCCTCCGACGGCGCGCTCCCCGCTCACCCGGCACAGGCCGTCCGCGAACACGCGTGGGTCCAGGTGGCAGGCGATGGTGGCGCAGGGCAGGCCGCGCAGGTCCACCTCCTCCATCTCGCAGTCGATGAAGCTCCAGTCGCCGCCGCCCTCGTCCACGCCGGCCGCCCCGGCGAAGGGCGCGAAGGGCCGCGGCGTCACCCCCGGCCGCGCTTGCGCCTCGGCCGCCTCCCCGAGCGGGGGCCCGGTCCCGCCGTCCTCCATCCCGGCGCCCGTGCTCCCCGCCGCCGGCCTCGGTGAACCCGCTCGCGATCGCGGCGCGGCGGGGCGTCCACCCGGGTCGGGAGACGCGGCCTCCGCGCCAGCCCCTCCGCCGCCTTCCCTTGGCGCCCCGCCCGCCAGGCCTCGGGGGGGCGGAGCTCCGGCGGAGTCGGCGGCGGGCCCTTTAAGGCCGGACCCGCTGGGCTCTTGTGCCCCGCCCTCCCAGGAGAGACAACCAATGAGAGAGCGATCTCCTCCTCACGTGACCCTCATGTCCGCTTCAACCTGAAGCCCCGGCAGCCATGTTGGTTAAGGGCAGAGACCTCTCGGGGCCCGTCCCGCTTTGTCCTGGGCCCCAGCTGGCGGCAGGACTGGGGGCGGGGCCCCAGCGGTCACGTTGGAAGCACGTGGGCCAACAGTTGGAGACCTGAGTGTGACCCAGTCCTGGCTGCGGCCCGTGGCCTGGGCTGGCGGTTGGATGCTTGGCTGCATTATTACAGGGAGCCACCAATGAGAAGCGAGCGGGACCATGACGTCAGCGCGTTAGTTTTACACGTCAGCGCTAGTCATGACGTCACTGTTCACCGTTGACGTGATCGGTGAGGCTTTGACTTGCCACCGTAGGAGAGAGAACTGAACCGCCTGCTGTGCCCTCGGGGGCTGACGGGGGAAGCACAGGTCCCTGTCTCTCCCAAGAAACACCCTATTCCTCCCCCTCCGGGGACAGTGCGGGCAGGGAAAACGGCCGAACCCCAGCTTTGCCCTTCCCTCCTCCGCCAAGTACCCAGCCAGGGGTGGGCAAACTTTTTGACTCAAGGGCCACAATGGGTTCTTAAACTGGACCGGAGGGCCGGAACAAAAGCATGGATGGAGTGTTTGTGTGAACTAATATAAATTCAAAGTAAACATCGTTACATAAAAGGGTACGGTCTTTTTTTTTTTTAGTTTTATTCATTTCAAACGGGCTGGATCCGGCCCGCGGGCCATAGTTTGCCCACCGCTGACCCAGAGCCTCTGTGTCCTCACTGCAGAGGGAGGTCAGAGGGCCAAGACCCCGGGAGGGCCCAGCAGAGGCCGCCGTCCCTGTGCTCGGTGCTCTGGCAGGTGGGCGCCGAGACCTGCGTTTCTCCTCGAGGCCGACCCTCCGCTGGGGCTGGACCGACGTCCCACGAGCAGCCGCGATGTGTCCGTGCCCTGTGCTTCCTAGAAGCCTGTGGCCCCTCCACACCCATGGGGGGCGATGTGCAGGCAGAGATGGTGCAGGACCTAGAAGTGCTGTGAGGACCTGGACACGGGGACCCCCTGCCCAGCTGGTGGGGTGTCACTGGCAGGTCCTCCAACAGGTCAGCAAAAAGCCAGCAGGGCAGCAATTCCTCTCCCGGGTGGAGACCCGAGAGAACGGAGAGAAGGGAAAAGTGTGTCCACACAAACACCCCTGCGCGGAGGTGCATGGTGTTCTTCTGCACAAGAGCTGGAGTGGGCACAGCCCCGGTTCCGATCCGATGCCGGGTCAGCCGGATGCACCGCGCACGCGGGCCTGTGAAGTGCTCACACAGGTCACATGAGGGAACTTTGAGACATGACGGGTTCAAGAAGCCAGTCACACAAGGCCATGCGATTGCATTCACAGGAAATGCCCAGGAGAGGCAACCCCCGGGAGGTGGGAAGTAGGCAAGGGTTGCCCGGGGCTGGAAGAGGGGAAGGGGGATGCCTGCCTTCTGAGGACACAGGGCTTCTTTCCGAGCGGAGAAATGCTCTGGAGTCGGAGTGGGGATGTTTGCACAGCTCCATGGAAATAGTGCGAATCACTGATTGTGCTTGAAAGGGTGGATTTTATACTATAGCAGGTGAGTTCTATCTCAGTACAGCTGGTATTTAAATTAACAGAATGGGGTCCAGCCGGCGTGGCTCAGTGGTTGAACATCGACCTGTGAACCAGGAGGCCACGGTTCGATTCCTGGTCAGGGCACGTGCCGGGTCATGGGCTCCATCCCCAGGGTGGGGTGTGCAGGAGGCAGCCCATCCATGATCCTCTCGTCATTGATGTTTTTCTCTCTCTCTCCCTCTCCCTTCCTCTCTGAAATCTTATAAATAATAAAATATATTTAAAAAGAAAAAGAGAGAGTGCGGGGATGGCTGGCAGGGGTTCACTGACGTGCGCAGAGCGGAGGATGTTGAAGAGCTGAAAGCTCTCAGCCCCGCCAGACACCAGACGCTCTGCGGGCACAAAGGGGAACAGGCCCCGGCTTTGGGAAAACAACTCGGGCCAACCTGTTGCCGGGCGGGTCCCTGTCGTGTCCTCCCCTGAGGACAGGAGGCCCTTTCCATCTGGCTCACCCTGAGCCCTTCCAGGCAGACAAAGGTGGGAGAGGAAGGCTCCCAGAAAGGCAGAGACCCAAATGCCACGCAGTCAGCCGG
This sequence comes from Myotis yumanensis, assembly GCF_028538775.1. Taxonomy (NCBI): domain Eukaryota; kingdom Metazoa; phylum Chordata; class Mammalia; order Chiroptera; family Vespertilionidae; genus Myotis; species Myotis yumanensis. Next base: position 214,829,344 of record NW_027223753.1, on the reverse strand, counting down.
TGCCGCTGGCAGCGCAGAGCTGAGAGGCGAGGGCCAGCTCAGCCCCAGGTGAGGGGGGAGGATCGGCCTGCAGCTGACTTCACACCAGGCCGTCATTACCAAGAAGTAAATGGAGCCCAGCGGTGGTTGAGCGTTGACCTATGAACCAGGAGGTCAGGGTTCGATTCCCGGTCAGGGCACGTGCCCGGGTTGCAGGCTCCATCCCCAGTGTGGGGCGTGCAGGAGGCTGATCAATGAATCTCTCATCACTGGTGCTTCTATCTCTCTCTTCCTTTCTCTCTGAAATCAATAAAATATATATTTTTTAAAGAAGCAGATGGAGACGCACATTCAGTGACTTGGGTTCCCACCTCTGTGGCCCCATCTCTCCCTCCCCCTCCCCCTCCCCTGCGGCACAGTGGAGAGCGGGCAGTTCTTAGTGTCTGTGTGGCTCCAATAATACTGCCGGTTGCGTGCGGGCAGCTCTGAAATGGGGTGTGGGTGTTCACGACTCGCTCAGCTCACCCGTGGGCAGGTGTCAGTCATCTCTCCAGAGCCTTAGGACTGAGCCTCAAAGAAATGGAATGATTTTTCCCACGAGCAACGGCAGAGCACCAGCTCATCTCAGTGGGGAGCAGGGGGATGACCCTGAGGAGGAGAGAACGCCCCCAGGCAGCGGCCCTGCAGGCCACGCTCTCGGCCAGCCGGGCCAGTGTGGGGCACCGTCTCGAGTGACAGAGAGCTCTCAGCGCTCTCGGTACACAGGTTAGCATCACGCCTTCCGGCCTGGGTACTGAGGGGTCCTGCCCTAGTGCACGCAGCCTGTTGAGTAATAAAAGCTCAGATTCTTCTTTAGAAAAGAAAACTGTACCGCGACTGCCATCTTTGTCACACCCGTGAGCTTAGGAGGGCAGGCACTGTGGCCACTGCCTTGGCTGCCACCAGCAATGAACACCAACGCACGGGGTGGGGGGCGGGGGGAGGGGTGGAAGTGGGCTGTCAACATCACGGTAGAAGCTACGCGAAACATGCCCGAGGTAACGCTTGCAGGCATCTCTAAGGGTGAAATCAATCAGAAAGGGGGGCGTGTAATCCCAGAGCTGTGCGCCCTAAACACGGACACATCCTCAGGCTCCCCGGGAGCGGTCAGCTGTCCTGTGCCCGCCTTGGCGATGGAACCTAAGTGCCTGCTCCCTGCTTCGGCACCTGGGGCGTAGAGCCCCCCTTCTCCTCGGCTCTCAGAGCCGGCCTGGTCCGACTCCCCGCATCCGAGGGAAGGGCAGGGGCCAGAGCGCCCTCAGCGCCCCATTCACCACAGCATCACTGACACCCGGCCACAGGGAAGCGGCCAGGTGCCCACCTCGGGCGAGCGCTTCAGATGTGGAGCGTGCACACCTGGAATGTTACTCCGCCGTGAAGAGGGATGAAACCTGACCGTTCGTGACGACATCGATGGGCCGAGGGGCTGGTATGGAGAGCGGCCACAGCATTTGGACAGGTTCAAGCCTCGGACTAATGAGAGGGCAGGTCCTCTCGTGGCAAAGCCCTCCCAGCACCGTGAGAGCCAAAGGCTGTGGCTGTGAGCTCGACCTCATGGTCGGAACCTGTGGTCCCAATTGGCTAAGTAAGCTAGGCTGCGGGAGGTGGAGCAAGTGCTACCAGAACAAAGCTTGATAGAGTTCAGTTGCATGTAATTGAGTAGATTCGAAACCCGCAAGAACATTGTAAACATCTTGACCAGGCCCTTGCTTTGCCTCCTGGAAACTGGCTATAAAATACTCAGCTTGCAGGCCATGGGGCTGTCTCTCCGTCCGAGACAGCTTTTTTCTCTTGTCTTCTTCATCCTTTGCCGCCCCCTCAGGCTCACCCTTGACCGTGCTGGACACGGTTCAGGGTATGATGTTGAGTGAACTAAGTCAGGCAGAGAAAGACAACGATGGTATGATTTCGCTGATGTGACATAGAAGAAAATAAAACAAATGAATAAACACAACAGAATGGAAACAGGCCCATAGGTGTACAGAACAAGCTGGCGGTTGGCAAAGGTGGAGGGTGGGAGGAAGGGTGACGTGAGAAAATAACAAAATAAAGTAATAATGGGCAACACGAACCGTCAGCATAAACAACAACAACAAAAACCCTGCTCTCAGGGGCTCAGGTCTGAGGCAACGTGTTCCACCACCGCCATTCCTTCTCCTCCCCTCACGCCGGCGCCAGCTCACGGTCACTGCATGTCACGGAGCCGGGGCTCCCGAGGCCGCGCTCGCTGTCCTGGGCCTGCACCTGCCTCCTCCAGGCACACAGCCGGTTATGCCAGCAGCTCGGGCCATGACCCAGCCCATTCCCTCGCCAGGAGGGAGAGGTCACTGGGACTTTCTCTCACTTCCTGTTTGCTCTGGAATGGAAGGGGCTGAGCCCTGCTGGACGCTTATTAAAGGAACCGAAGGCATTTCCGCACATTCTGGCAAATGATAGCCATTCAAACATTTTATCTAAGAGGGGAGGCAAGTAGCTGGCTCTCCGGGTGCTGCTTTCACAGGAATGAACTGTTCCGAAGCCGCCTCCAGCCCACAGATCCTGCACCGCTCAACCCAGAGCTCCCACTGGGCGGCCTCCTCCGGGAAATGAGTAAAGAGATGCGCCATTTTTGCTGTTATTTCAGGGACAGGAGCTTTCTTTCTTACTCAAGCTTCATTCTTGAATTTCCTCTGAGAAAAGAAGCCCTGCTATGCTTCCATGGCCTCCGAGGGCTTTAACGTCAGAACGTGGGAGCTCGAATGGGCTGCGGGAGATGCTGGGAACGGGGTCACTTTCCCTTCCCAAGTTTAGAAAGGGGCTCACTGAGGGCTGTCTTCCAAGGCGGCTGACTCGTGTGGCTTCTGTGTGAGTTAGGGCAGCGCAGTTTCAGCAAGAGAGCATTTACACGCTCCTCCGTCAGCTGAACGGGGAGAATTCACAGTGAGGCTGTAGGGTGTCTCCTGGTGGCCAAAGGCAGGAACGCGCAGCCCCAGGAGGTCCCAGCAGCTGGACTCAGCGGCTGTCCAGCACCGGGCTGTCCCTCGGGCCATCCGAGGCCATGGAGGAAGGGGTGGCGCCCAGCAAATGCGTGTCCACTCAGCCGTCCGCGCCCGCCCTCCAGCGACCTCTCCCGGCTCGGATGGCCCCCTCGGCCTGGCGCTGAGACCAGCACCGCGTGGAGGACTGTCCACCTCCAGCCCCCGAGGCGGCTGTCCTGTCAACACCCCAGCCCTGTCCTCCATCGCCTCTGTGGGAAGGGCTGGCCCGAGCGTGAGGGGAAGAAAAGGAATGGGCGGTGGTGGAACACATCCCCAAACCTGCGCCCCTTCGGCCGTGGGAAGGTCTTCGGAGCCTCCACATCCTGGTGATGAGCCAGGGGATGTGAAGTGCTTCCTTCAGGGCGCGGGAGGGGCTGGCCACCGTGTGGGGGGGTTGTGGGGGAGGCTCACGGGCACCGCTCAGCAGGGGGGAGCAGCTTCCACTCCTGGTCCTGGAATTACTGCAAACGGTTCACAGGTTCACACTCCGGGCTGTTCACCAGGAGACTGCCATGAGCAGCTATTCATTTGCACGTCTATAAAAGCGGGGGCTGGGTGCTGTGTGGGGGTGCTGAAGGATACATGGGAACTCTGTTCTTTCTGTTTTATTTTTCTTGTAAACCCAAAACTTATCTAAAAATATCTATTAAGTTGTGTGTTTTTTTAATTGCCTAATAACATGGCCACAAAACACGTGATTTAAAGCAAGAAAGTCAAGTAAACTAGCTGCAGGTTGCATCTCTCCAGGACAGTATTGGAGAACACAAGGCAAAAGAATCATTTGGGCCCGGCCGGTGTGGCTCAGTGGTTGAGTGTTGACCCCGGAACCAGGAGGTCACTGGTTCAGTTCCCGGTCAGGGCAAATGCCTGGGTTTCGGGCTCGATCCCCCAGTGGGGGGTGTGCAGGAGGCAGCCGATCCATGATTCTCTCTCATCATTGATGTTTCTATCTCTCTCTCCCTCTCCCTTCCTGTTTCTCTAAAATTCAATAAAAAAACATATTTTGTTAAAAAGAATCCTTTGGTTTTTGAGTAGCTCATTGTGGTGGGGTTCTCCCCCTTCAATATTGAGAGAAGTCCTTCGTCTGTCCGACCACCCCTCGCAGGTGGCAGGTGAGGGAGAGCAAGACAGGGCAACACTGCCCCCTCGTGGTGGAAGACAGACTTTCAAAAAACGTGGGTTGCTGCTTGGAACGGGCCATTTTCTGTAATATTGTCACCAGCGCCAGGGAAGGGTGCAGATCCCTTTGTAAAAGCCGGAAAAAAGGAGGAGCGGGGGGAGGAGGGAGGTGAGTGGGAAAGGGAAAGAGAATTGGGTGCCCAAGCGGTCAGGTACCTAACGTTTTCCGACAGACAGACCGACAGACGTGGGCAGAGGATCAGAGCTGGGAGCCCAGAGGCTGCGGCAGGATCCGTTTGCTTAAACATCTCAGGAGGGAGGGCTTGGCATGGAGCTCAGGTTCCCTTTTAAAAAATGTTTCTATTGCTTTCAGAGAGGAAGGGAGAGGGAGAGAAAGAGAAACACCCATGATGAGAGAGAATCATGGATCGGCTGCCTCCTGTGCGTCCCCTACCCTGGGGATCGAGCCCACAACCCAGGCATGTGCCCTGTTAGGGAATCGAGCCATGACCTCCTGGTTCAGAGGTCGACACTCAACCCCTGAGCCCTGCCGGCTGCCCTTTCCGTGAATACTGCTGTCTGCTGGTCTAGGGGATGACTCCTTCCCTTCTACATCCCGTGGTGCCCCTGCCTGTGCCCTTGTCTCCCGCGGCCCCTGCACGGTGTCCTTGGGGAAGATTCCCGGGAGCGGGCCTGCCGGGTCAAAGGGCACGTGCGCATATAGCTCGCTAGACAGTGTTGTTAACGTGAGAAACATTCAAGCCTGTGAAAAAAATATATATATATATTTAGTTTATTTGAGCCAAACTGCCGGCAATTGTAGGGAAGCAGACTCTCAGCGGGTTGAGACCAGGCTCCCAGGCTCCGGGGAAGGACAGCTTTGCACTTGTTTATGCGTCACAGTCAGAAGAGGAGCGTGGCGGGGTCATGACGTCCACTGGTGATGGGTGAGGGAGGCGGGAGAAAGCGAAGCGGGAGCCTCTGGGATTGGATACAACGTACAGTGACGGATGCGTGCTTCTTCTCCTGAGGTGGGTGCGGGCAGCTACCAGTGGGCAGTGAACTCAGTGGCCATGAGGGGTGTTCGGCCTCCGCAGAGCGCTGCCTGTGCTGCGAGGGGCCCGGGAAAGGAAGACGACTCTCACGTTCCAACGATCTGTCATTGTAGCTGCAAAGAGACAACAGACAGGCTCCGTTACGGTGACGATGGACCTTTGTCAGGGAAGGTGCCGGCCTAGGACACGAGCCCACCACAAACTGCTTTTCAGTTTAAAAAGGTTTGATTTCAGGCCGTCCCTGTGGTGACTGAGGTCTGTGAGTTTGCAGGGCCGCCGCGCGGGCCTCCCCTGAGCTGTCAGGCGAGCGTGTGGCCCCCGGCGCCGCCCGTGTCAGTCCTCTGGCAGGTGCCACTGGGTCACACGTTGTCCGTCTCCTGCTGTGCTGAGCTGGAAGTGCCACGTGGACTCACTGGCACAGCCTCCCACTTGGGAGGGAGATCGCGCCGACGGACCGCGACCGGTTCCCACGGCAGCTTCTATCCCCGGGCCCCCGACACGGAGCCGCACGCGCGCACAGAACAAGCCATTTGGCTGCTCAATTGTTGGACACGCGTGGGGTGCCCCGAGGCCGTATTTCCCGAGGGAACGGCGGGCTACTGCAGCAGCATTAAAAAGACAGGGCCCTGGAGTTACTTCGGGGCAAGCGTCCACGCTGCGTCCGGGGAGGAACCTGGCGGTGGCCCTGCTGGCCTCGCATGGGCCTCAATCCCCTGGAAAAGGACCGTCCAGCTCAGGACCTGGGTCTCCGGCGGCCTCAGGTCCCCTCTCGCTCACTCCCCGGGGTCCAGCCTGGACTCTGGATCCTCTTTGCCTGGAAAAGCCGGCCGCGTGGAGGGGCGCGAGGGGCAGCCCCGGAAAGTTCGGGAAGGATTTTGATTCCACTTATCGGGGCCTCATGGAGGCACGCCAGCCAGACTGATGATGATAGACGTGTCATCAACTCCGCGGGCTGTCCCCCGACTCCGGGGCTTCTGGGCCCCACGATCTAGGGCTTCTGGTAGCAAATCAAGGCTTTGAACTCTCGGAGGTTGATCACCTGCCAAAAACTCCTTCCAGGTGAAAGTGCCTGGGACAGGCTCACCTGCCTGGGATATGCGATCCTCGGTCCAGGCCTGTGAAGGGGTGGCGGGAAGGGGAGGGGGAGGGGGGTGGGGGGGAAACAGGAGCCGGGAAGCCGCGAGGGCAGGTGGCTACTCATTCAGACGCTTCCTGGAGAATGAATGCGCTTCAGGGTCAGGCCTGGGAGAAAAAACGGCTCCTGAAACCAGACCTGCGGCTGCTGCGGGGAAGAGAGACGAAGACAAGGGCGAGGCTTTCTAAAGGAGCAGCGCGCGTCCTCAGTAAGTTTCCCAGACGGTGTGCCAGCCAGCACGGCATTTGTTTGTTTTGTTTTGTTTTTTTAAACATATTTTTATTGATTTCAGAGAGGAAGGGAGAGGGAGAGAGATAGAAACATCAACAATGAGAGAGAATCACGGATCGGCTGCCTTCTACACACCCTACCCTGGGGATGGAGCCCGCAACCAGGCCTGTGCCCTGACCGGGAATCGACCCCTGACCTCCTGGTTCATAGGTCGATGCTCAGCCCCGGAGCCACGCTGGCGGACGGGTTCAGCATTTTGAGGAAGACACCATGGATTTAATAAGAACAGAGGTCAGCAGACAGACCCGGGCTGACCAAGAAAGTTCAGGGCGGCCCTAACCGGTCTGGCTCAGTGGATAGAGCATCGGCCTGGGGACTGAAGGGTCCCAGGTTCGATTCCGGTCAAGGGCATGTGCCTGGGTTTCGGGCACATCCCCAGGAGGGGGTGTGCAGGAGGCAGCTGATCGATGTTTCAAATTCTGTATCCCTTTCCCTTCCTCTCTGTAAAAAATCAATAAAATATATTTTTTTAAAAGAAAGAAAGTTCAGGTGGCAGACATGGGGAAATCTGAATGGCCAGCCTCTTTTTAAAAATTATTGGAAATTCTTTCTGAATGGGCAGAAATAACTTTTCATATTCACCATTAAACGTTTTAATGTCATACAATTCAGAGGGCAAAGGCGGGCTGAGAGGCAGTCACAGGTGTCTCACTCCCACCTGGCCCCACCCCCTTGCTGTGTGTACTGAGTTTTCCTGTGATGAGCCACCGGCCAGGCCTGGGCAGGGCCTGCTTCCTTTCCTGGGATGTGGGAAGGGAGAGGAAGGGAGGGAGGGAGGGAGCCAGGCCTGAGGCAAAGAACTCTCTTCCCAGCCTGGCCAGGAGGGGGCACCTCTCATCAGGGCTCCTTCCCACCCAGGGGCAGGGGTGGGGGGAAACAGAGCCTTGGCAAAGGGCAAAGGGGGTGCGGTCACGTCTGGGTTTTAATGTCCAGAGTGGGAATGACTTCAAACCTCTGGACAAGGTTATCAGGGCTGGAGGCGAAGCGGGAAGGGGACCTTTCCTGGTGCCGGGCCGCGTTCCCAGCTCCCACTGACCTTGGCTGGCTACTTGAGCGCATGCCCTTGAGCTAGCTTCCCCGTCGGCGGCGGAGTTCCTGTGGTTGTCCAAACAATTAAATCAGGCAGGCGGTGGGCAGGCCGATAGCAAACATTTGCAGGACACCTGTGCTAGGTGCCCGGGACAAGCAAGGACAGCGGCGGCCTGATGGCCAGGGTCCCCCGTGCGGTCCGAGAGTCCTGGCTTGGACTCCCGGCTCTGCTGCTTTCCAGGGCGATTTGATTCCTCCGAGCCTCAGTCTGCTCATCTTTAAAATGGGGAGAGAATTTCAGTTACCTCCCAGGGGCCTGAAAGGGCGGGACGCGACCCCCCACACGAATTCGCCACGATATGCCGTTCATGTCAGGCCCCTGTCTGGGAGTTGTGTCCAGGGAGGGACCGGTCAGTGCGGGAAGCCGCCCATTGTCTTCACTAGCAGAGAGGTGTGGACAAGGAGCCCGGGAGGCTGGTGACCCTTGAGCCCTGGCAAAGGTCAGGGCTCTGTACCCACTGTTTAGTGGAGACAATGGTGGCTGAAGCACCTTCCCCACCAGACAGTCATGTAAATCCTCACTGATAAGATAGTCTGCCTGTTACCGGAACCTGCCTGCCTAAGGGCTGTCGGTGGATCCCAAACTGAATAAAAGGATGGCAGGGCCTGGGCACAAGTAGAGTCCTTCTTCTTGCGTTGGGCTCTCGCCTGGCCCCCCAACTTCCAAATTATTATTTCTTGTCTCATCTCTGTCATTTGCATGCGGCCCCTCTTCCCGAGCCCGAACCCTGAACCACGCGGACGTAGGTCTAAACAGGTCAGCAGAGCCTGTACCTGAGCCTGTTTAGCCTCTGAATGATGTTTCTAATGAGGAAAAGAACAGGCATAAGCCCCCAAGAAAGCCAGTTGTATCGCGATGCAATTAGTAGCAAATGTAAAGAGGAAATGTGTGATTAAAAAGAGCTACACAAAAGCCTGGCCCGGTGGCTCAGCTGGCTGGAGCGGCGTCCGGTACACCCAAAAGCTGAGAGTTTGATACCCGGCTGGGGTGCGTCTGAGAGGCAACCTATCGATGTTCCTCTCTCTCCCTTCCTCTCTCTCTAACTATCAGTGAGCATATCCTTGGGTGAGAATTAAAAAGGAAAAAGGACCACAAGGAGAAGTGCGGCGATCTATGTACGTCTTGGTGCCCACATGCAACGGGACCCAGAGGCAGGTCCAGTAACCCGAGGTTCTGAAGTGCTGGGAGAGCGACACCAGGCAACTTCCGTCTGGAATGAGATACAAAGTATCTGCGCTCGCAGTTGGAGGCAACATCACAGATACAATTACTGCTGTCTCCCCCCACCCCCGCCCCACCTCATAATCAAAGGAAATGCTAAACTTCACGTTGAGGTTCGAGGATATAAAACTGTGATTTCCACCCTAACTGGTGTGGCTCAGTGGATAGAGCACCGGTCTCCAGACTGAAGGGTCCCGGGTTCGATTCTGATCAAGGGCACAGGCCCCGGTTGCGGGCTCGATCCCCAGCAGGGGGTGTGCAGGAAGCAGCTGATCAATGCTTCTCTCTCATCACCGATGTTTCTATCTCTCTCTCCCTCTCCCTTCCTCTCTGAAATCAATACAAATATATATTTTTTAAAAACACAAAACTGTAATCTCCCCCCAGGAGCCTGCTGAGCCTATCCATGTGTGTCCCGGGGACCTTGGTGGTGGCGCCTGGCTGTACTCAGGTTGTCCAGCTCATTCCACTGCCAAAGCCTTGAAAGGGGGAGGGGAGGGGACCAGGGCTTTGTGCTGACTCCCGTCGCCTTGGAGACGCAGTGGTTCCTTCCTGGGCTGACTCACAGCCTTGCCAAGGGCATCACCCCCCATTTCCAAGCAGGTACACGATCCTGGTGGTTTGTGACCTCAGAAACCACTCGGCTGACAGCCGTCGAACCAGTCCCCGGGGCCGAGAACTTGAACGGAGGCCTGCGTCCTGGGGGAGGCGAAGCCCGCCACCTGCACTGCAGCGGTGCATGCTCCTAAGGTGAAAGCGACAGAAAAAAATAAAAGCAAGAACTGAGAAGCTGGGGGGGGCGGAGCTCCGAGTTTCTCCTGAAACGTGAGCCTGTGCCTCGGTGGGAAAGTGCGGCTTCCTGGTTCGAGGAGGGGCCTGCTCAGGGTTTCCCTGTGTCACAGGCTCCACTCGCCCGGCAGGACCTTTCCAGACGTAACGCCCAGGAGTGCGCCCGGGGCGTACGGTCATGCCTTCAAACCCCTTACCAGGGGTCCTCGCACTACGGCCCGCGGGCCACATGCAAATACAAATATTGTATTTGTTCCCGTTTTGTTTTTTTACTTCAAAATAAGATATGTGCAGTGTGCATAGGAATTTGTTCATAGTTTTTTTTAAACTATAGTCCGGTCCTGCAACGGTCTGAGGTACAGTGAACTGGCCCCCTGTTTAAAAAGTTTGAGGCATAAGCATCTCCCACGTGGGTTAAATCTCCCAGGCCGGGCTGCTTTGCGATCTACCGCTTCCCCTTTCTCTTACTTCGCCAAACGCCCCCCTTCCCGCCACGCGTCCGACTGGCCATTAGGCCTCAGGGTCCTGATGGCTCCTCCACAAGGACACCCTGGTGGTAAAAAGACACCTCACTCGGATTCTTTCACCAAACCCGCCCCCTCCCGGGTGTGGGGGGCGGGGGGGAGAGTAACTTCAGGGAACCAACAGCCCAGCATTTCCTACCTGAAAACCAGGCTTCCCACAGGGTCCTCGGGCCTTAACATTTTAACGGGAACCAAGTTTTTATTTCTCAAACACAGATGGGGCCCGGCGTGTACACGCTCTCTGGGGTGGGAGCTCCCTGAGCCAGGCTCACCCGAAGGGCAGTCTTCCCAGACCCGGAGAACCAGAGGGAGACATCCGGGACCTACGGGGCCGGCACGGGGCCTGGGGCCTGGTGCACCGGCCACATCGTTTCTGGAGATGGGACCGAGGGACCTCTCCTTCGGCCACACTGCCCGGCCCTCTGCGGCCCGGCCGGGCACGGACAGGGCCTTCGCGCCTGCGATGGAGGATGCGCCCTCGGTGCGGGTACAGCCCAGTTCTGTTCGCATGACTTCTTGTTTGGTCCCAGATACCTTTGCGGAGGAGCAGGGACCACTCCCCAGGGCTGGGAGGAAAGGGCGGAAGGTTGTAGAGGACACGCCCAAGGACACCCAGATGCCAAGTGCAGGGCCGTGGGGGGAGGAGGAAGGGCTGGGCCTGCCCTGGGCTCATTTTGAAATCGGGGTTCAAGGCAATCTGCATGTTAATAAACGTCAAGCGGCACCGGGAAACCCAGGGACCTGAATGGAACCGGTGTTTTTTTTAAAAGCTCTTTCCACTCTAACCGGTTTGGCTCAGTGGATGGAGCGTCGGCCTGCAGACTGAAAGGTCCCAGGTTCGATTCTGGTCAAGGGCATGTACCTTGGTTGCGGGCACATCCCCAGTTGGGGGTGGGCAGGAGGCAACTGATCGATGTTTCTCTCTCATCGATGTTTCTAACTCTCTATCCCTCTCCCTTCCTCTCTGTAAAAACTCAATAAAAAAATATATATATATTTTTAAAAAGCTCTTTCCTCTTGGGAGTGGCCAGGAGCCTTCCAGGGGGCCAGCCGGCGTAGGTGTTACTGCTTCCTCCTTTGCCAGCCCTCACCCCAGGCTATTTCTCCATGGACTTCTAGAGGGAGCGGAAGGGAAGGGGAGGCAGAGAGAGAAACATCCATGTGAGGGGGACACATGAGTGGTTGCCTCCCGCACACGCCCCGATCAGGGCCGGGCATTGGGATCAAACCCGGGCCCTTCAGTCCACAGGCGGGCGCTCTACCCACTGAGCAGCCAGCTAGGGCGCTTGTTTCTTGGTGAGAGAAGCTGCACCTACGTCTGGGCAGAGGGGCGCCGCTCTGTCACCCAGGCCTTGCCGACAGGGCGGGTGGTTGCCCCAGGCACCGGGGAGGGCCCAGTAGGGGTGTTTTTGTTTTTTGGGGGAAGAAAAAGCTGGCCTCCACGGGGTGGGGGGCAGTGGGTGCCGTGGATGCATCCCCACCTCAGGTGCTCGCTCGGGGACAGCGTGGGCCCCAGAACGGGCTGAGTGAGCCCCACGGGGGACATGAGAGCGGCGATGTGGGTCAGGCCCTGGGAACTGGGAGCCAAGGGACCCAGGGCCAGTCTGTGGCCCCTCCAGTGCTAAGCCTGTGGCTCTGTGGGGACGGGGCCACCTCGGGTGGAGGTGGGGACCAGAGCCGCCACTCACCCCTTCGGCAGGGGATCGCCTGGGGTTCCCGTGCATATCAAGTGGGGGCAGGAGGAAGGCACCCAGCCTCCTCCTCGGGGTCCAGGATCCTGGGGGTGCAGGGGGAGTGAGCGCGGCTGTGGGTTTTGCCTTGAGGACAGTTCACAGCTGCTGTCACTCCACCTGCACGTGGACTCGCCAGCGGGAGCAGGCGTGGGGCTGAGTCCGGGCGGGTGAGAGGACATCAGCTCCCTCAGGGCCGACATGGGCTGTGCAGACGGTCCTGACACGCCTGGTCAGCTCAGAGAGAGTGGAGGCTCCTGGTACCCGCATCGCCATGCCTGTTGCTAGGTGATGAGCGCCTGCAGGCGGCGCTGTTCCGGGTGCCGATGGGGCCAGAGAACAGGAGGCTCCCTGCGCCTGGAGCTTCCTGTGGAGCCCAGGAGCCACAGAGACAACAGCTGAGCAGGGGGCGGGGTGGGGTGGGGATGAGGAGAGACGGTGCACAGGCCGGGCAGGGAGGGAGGCCTCAAGGAGGCGAGGCCGGCAGGGACCTGCCAGAAGCCGGAAGGAGCTCCGTGGAGAGGGCGCCAGGGCTTGGGCAGGGCCCGGGTTAGCTGAGTGCGGGGCAGCGAGCGGGCAGTGAGGCGGGGGACAGGCAGCCTCAGAGCCTCTGGAAGACCTTGGGTGACAGACCAGGGAGGGGAGGCGAGAGGCACACCGGAGCCTCGGAGGGAACAGCAGGGAGTGACGTTACCCAGTTTACATTAAAGAATAGTTCTATTGATTCCAGAGAGGAAGGGAGAGGGGGAGAGAGAAACATCGATGATGAGAAGGAATCATTGATCGGCCGCCTCCTGCATGCCCCCCACTGGGGATTGAGCCCGCAACCCGGGCCTGTGCCCTGACCGGGAATCGAACCGGGGACCTCCTGGTTCATCGGTCGACGCTCAACCCCTGAGCCACGCCGGCCGGGCCCCATGGCACCTTCACGTGGGCTGCTGTCCTGTCCTTAGGAACTTGTGTGGTGCTCACCCTGTGCTCCGGTCCCTGCCTCCTCACTCAGGCCGTTTCTGCAGCGAGAGCCCCCTTCCCAAGGCCGGTACCGCTGTCCTGTGAGCACCCGGGCCGGCGGAGGAGGGCAGGTTTGAGGAGGGAGGCCCGCTGGAAGAGGAAGCCGGGTGGCGGGGGACGGGGTGGGGGGGGGGGGAAGGGGGGAAGGCGGGGGTGGCCATAAGCTCTGATCTGAATGTCATAGATTTGTCATAAGCCCAAGGGCGCAGCTGGGAGACCTGCGGGGGAGGGGCCCTGTGGGCACGAGCCCATTCATCCTGGAAAAGCAGCCAGAACGACGATTTGAAATTGTAAGTCCCCAGGTTTTCTTCGTGACCCCAGGGGCCCCGCTTCACGGCTCCTCCGTGACATCGGGTAGGAAGACTCTGCAATCACAGGGGCCACTTGGTCACCAGCACGCGGCCTCTCGCCGCCCCTCCGCGGGCTGTCACCTCTGGGTCACCCTCCTTGGCATTGAAATAGCTAATCTGGTGCTGGCCGCCCAGCTCCCAACGTGCAAAATATCTCTCCGACTCCACGGTGACCTTCACGATTCTATGTATTTGGTTATTTCCTTTGTGTTCCTTTCTACGAACTGACTCGGCCTTTGCTAATAATTAAAAGTGTTTGCTGAAGTAGTCGCCAAAGTCAGTAGATAAAAACTTCCCTGAACAGCGTGTCTTGTGACATTAGCTTGTTCCACAGCGAATAAAACCGACGGAGAAAAGAATTTTTTGAAAATGGGTTCAGGGGGATCCACGTGAGGAAGCCTGCGTGTATTCATTCATCCAGCGCATGTTTCTCGAGCTCCCACCTGTTCCCAGCGTGACCAACACCCCCCCAGGCTTCTCAGAACCGTGTTCTAGGGGGTGGATGAGGGAGACGGGCCATGGGTAGGCACCGTATAGTCCATGTCATACGCCGATAACTACTGTGGGGAAATACCAGGCAGAAAGGGTGACAGAGGGTAGGGGTCGTGTTTTAACGTAGGTGTGTATCCGTGTTCACTGCAGCGTTGTTGCTAGTCAAGATATGGAAACAAGCACCCTGCGGTGGCTGAATGGATAAAGAAAATGTGATGTATGTTCATACGTATATACACTGAGTGGCCAGATTACTATGACCACCCCATCAGTACTTCGTTGGGCCACCTTTTGCCTTCAATATGTGGCGATTCTTTTTGGCATTGACTCCATGAGCTGTTGAAAGGTGGTGGGAGGAGTCTGACACCATGCCCGATGAATAGCACTGTCCAGTTCTGTGAGATTTGATGGCTGTGGAACCAGCTGCCTGATGGCTCTTTTAACTTCGTCCCACAAATGCTCAACTGGATTGAGATCTGGTGATTGTGGGGGCCACCTAAGCAAGGTAAAGTCTCACTCATGTTCTTGAAACCACTCCTGCACAATACGAGCACCGTGGCAGGGCGCATTGTCTTGTTGGAAGAAGCCGTCTCCATTGGGATACGCCATCAACATGGTAGGATGAACTTGATCAGCAACGATACTTAGGTATGTTGTGCTATTCAGACATTTATAATGACCTGGCCCTCTAGCAACTTCAGCAGGAAATTATAGTTAATTTGCCTACAAACATCAGGTGGTCATAATAATCTGGCCACTCAGTGTATATTCCATTATATATCTCTGAAGATCTGTATAAATTCTAAATAGCTCTGTTATTTTCTGTTTTCCCTATTTTCAGCTTTAAGCCTACAATCATTAACAAATAATGCATTATTTTTTAAAAATTAATTGATTTCAGAGAGAGAGAGAGAGGAAGGGAAAGAGAGAGAGAGAGAGAGAGAGATTTGTTGTTCCACTTTATGTATGCATTCATCGGTTGATTCTTCTATGTGCCCTGACTGGGGATCAAACTTGCAACCTTGGCGTATCGGGTCAATGCTCTCATCAACAGAGCTACCCGGCCAGGGCTAGACAAATACATTTGTTTAATTACAGGAAATCAAATGGAAATTTGCAGAACTATATAACATCAGAATGAAAACTGCTTCCTAAGATGCTCGCTGAAAAGTAGCAGATGCTGCTCTCCATGTTCTAGATGGGACGATGTTGTGTTGAGAGCCAATGCTGATTGAGTAACTGCCCCCAGACAGCACAAAAGGGTGTCCAAAGGGCCTCCTGTGGCATGCGGAACAGTGGCCAGGACCCATGGCCAGGACTGGTGACCAGGACCTGTGACCAGGACCAGTGGCCAGGACCCGTGGCCAGGACCGGTGGCTAGGACCAGTGGCCAGGATAGAATAGGCCTTCTCAGTGCTGTTTTCTACAAGGACAAGCCCCGGCCAGCTCTCAGCCAGCGGCCGCCTGTCGCAGGCCTGCACTCACCAGTTAACTGTCTAATTAAGATGAGGAGTGAATCACCTCTTGGCTGATTCAATCAGAGGTGTTTCCAGAGACGCCAGCCTTCCTCTGCACAGGACGTGTCTATCCACGTGGCCCGAGGAAAAGTTGATGGGACACTATTGCTCACCTAGGCAGGTCCCTCGAACTCGGTTCTTTGTGGAAGCAGAGCCTTGGGGGCTGTCAGTTTGCTGTTAAGAATAAGCTGACAGATGTGGGGAATCTCGGGGGGTTCCAAGCAGCGCCAGTAAGCCCGGAGCCTGTCCATGGGCCACGGGAGCAATCCTTATACACACTCGGAAACCCCAAAGGCTCAGAAAGCCGTACGCTTGTTGGGGACCTCACCTGGAAGCAACACCGGGCTGACCAGAACTCCTTTGGTGGTGAACTTGACCTGGGGACCCTGAAGCGACGTCGGGTTTAGACCTGTCCCCCTGAGGGAGTCTGTCCCTGTGGAATATGAAGGTGTTTTAGGCACTAATAGCACCCAGTCGTCTTCCTAAGGGTTCTTTCTTCTGAAACACCCGTCCTCAGGGCATGCCTGGATCTGGGGGACAGTGGGCTCTGCCTTGTCGTCATCAATGATGAGCAATGGGAATGAGAAGGCGGCATCCAGTGATTCGCCAAATGTGTCCACCTCTCGAGACGCCCTGATCATTACGGTAACGGAACCCTCAGTGGACGGGGCGTGGACAGGGAGGGCTGCTGGGTCTCAGGGCAGCACCAAAGCCATCAAGAGCCTGGCTCCTCACCTCAGTCCTCAGGGGGCCCCCTCCTCCGCCACCTTCAGACTGGGCCACCCCGGGCCACCCGTTCCTGCAGAGACCCAAGGGTCCTGCCTGGCTCATCAATTCTATGTGATTTTCAGCATCACTTCCCTGTTTGGGGACACGGTGTCTGGTCTGTGTTCCCGGGAGACTCCTAACCTAGTGATTTCCACAGCCCACCCCCCTTCAAATCCTGTATTTCACCCCCCCACCCCCCATCGCCATCTCCCCAAACTCCCAACACAGCTCGGAGGCGGGAGCACTGGTGCAGGTTTTAGTCTGCAAGATCCACAGACTCTCCCTGCTCAGAGCCCAGGGAGGGGGCGGCAGCCCCCCCCCCCCCCCCCCCCCGTGGGCTCTTCACATGGGAAGAGGGGCCCCCAACCACAGGGACCCCATCAGAGCAGCTCAGCTGGCTCCTCTTGCTTCTGTTAACAGAAGAAACATTCAAACCTGTAACAAATTTTTGTGAGTTTATTGAGCCAAACCGACAATTGCCAGGAAGCGGAATCTCAGAGGATTGAGATCATGCTCCCAGGGAAGGGTGGTTTCACCTGTTTTTACAAATTACCATCCAAGGAGGAGGTGCTGACTGGGTACATGAAATCCACAGGTGGTAGAGGAGGGAGGGGGGAGAAAGCCAAGGGGGGAACCTCTGGGATTGGATAAAAGTGGATGATGGACATCTTCCACATGGGCGGGTGCAGGGGAGTTAACAGTCCACAATTAACAGGGTAACAAGGACGAGGGGGGAGTTTGTGGTTCCGCCCTGGGCCTGGCCATGGTTATGCCCTGAAGGGTCTGTTAAGAGGGAAGTTACACATCCGCCCCTCCCCTCACCCCGACCTCCCAAAGGTGTGTTACCTGGATGCAAAGAGACAAGAGGCTCAGTTAAGATCCAAGTTGACCTTTGTCAGGGAAGGTGCCGGCCTAGGGCTGACTACCCGCCATAGACTGTTTTTAATGGAAAAGCTTTAACTTCAGGCTGTCCTTGGTGGCTCCTTAGGGTCTGAGTTTGCAAGGCCGCCGCGCAGGCCTCCCCTGAGCTTGTCAGGTTCGCTCGCTGCCCCTTTCCGCCCCTCCCACCCCCACTCTGTGCGGGGAGAGGGGGGCTCTGGGACCCCCCAGGGTGGGCGTGGCCGCTCCCTTTTCCTCCAGGGACCTCCCTCCTCGCCCTTGACCCGGGGCGGGACCTGGGCTTCGCAGTGGGGTTAGCGCCGGGCTCTGGGGGCCCAGTGGGGCCTAGGGATTTGGATGGGGGTGCATTGGGGTGATTAAATGTCTCTAAACTGAAAGCGGTTCCAGGACACACCGAGGGGCCGGTAGAGCCAGGCTCTGCGCTGAAATCCGCAGGACCCGCGAGCAAGGCCGCCATTGGCCAGGCTCCGGGGGGCAGGGGCGTGGGGAGCAAACCCCGCCCCCCCTGGACGGCGCCGCGGGAGGACTTGTGGTCAGACCCGGGCGGCCAGGCGCTCACAGGTGCGGCCGCAACGCGTGCGGGACCCGCGGCGGGAGTCAGGGCCGGGCGGGCGGGCGGGCCGGAGCGGGCAGGGGGCCGGTGGAGGAGCTGAGACCAGGAGGGCGCAGCGTCCCGGGCCCCGCGGGTTCTCCCCGCGCCCAGCGGATTGTGCCCTCGGCCCCGCAGCAGCCGCGGGAAGGGTCGTCGGCCAAGGACAGGGATCCGCGGCCATGGCCGAGGCCACGGAGCCAGCGCGGGGCGCCACGGGTGCCCTGGGGCCGCTGGAGGGCCCGGCCCCTGCGGCAGAGGGAGCGGGCGAGCCGGGCGCTGCGGGCCCGGAGGCGACGGGGGAGGAGGCGCGCGGGGGCCCCGGGGAGGGCGCAGCCGCGACGGCCGGGCTGAAGGCGGGCGAAGGCGCGGGGCCCGACGGAGGGCGTGCGGGCGACTCGGGGGCTGAGACGCGGGGAGCGAGCGGAGCGCGGGGCGCGGCCGAGGCCCCGGAGGGCGCCCGGGAGGGCGAGGAGGAGGCGAGCGGCCCGGAGCCGGTGGAGGAGCCGGTGGAGGAGGCGGTGGAGGAGCCGGCAGAGGAGGCGAGCCCGGGGCGCTGTGCGCAGGGCGAGGCGCGGGGGGAGGCGCAGGGGGCGCCCCGAGACCCCGCGGCCCCCGGCGCAGAGGCGGCGGCGGAGCGCGGCCCCGAGGGGCCGGGGGCCGGCGTGGAAGGCGAGGGGCCGGCGGGAGGGGAGCCCGGGGCCGAGGGCGAGCCCGGGGACGGAGGGGACCGCGGTCCTGAGCCCCAGATGGAGGCGGCGGAGAGTGGGGGCTGCAGCCGCGGGGCGCTGGTCGGGGCGTTTCGGGGTGCAGAGGCGGGAGCTGCGGAGGAGGGCGGGGCCCCGGGGACCGAGGGGTCGGAGGCAGCGGCCCCCGGGGAGGCCGGGGCAGAGGCTGGCGGGGACGGGGACCAGGAGGGGCCCCAGGAGGGGCCCCAGGAGGAGCCGGAGGCGGAGGAGAGCCTAGTGCGCGGCCCGGGCGGGACCGGCGAGGAGGCCGCGGCCGGGGGCCAGGAGGGGGCCGCCGACGGCAGCGGGGACGGGGAGGCGCCCGCGCAGCCCGGGGCCACCGAGCTCAGCAACCACCTGGCGGAGGAGGGCGCCCTGGAGGAGGAGACGGCGCCGGTGAATGGCCGCGGGGAGGACGGCGAGGCGTCCGAGGAGGGGACCCCGGGCCGGGGAGCACGACATCACCCTCTTCGTGAAGGTAAGCCCGCTCCCCAGCTCGCACGGCCCCTCCCAGCGGGTCCCGGTCTCCCGGGCGTGGAGGGAGGCGCAGGGACCCGGCCTGGGCGCTTGTATCCGCGGGCGGGAGGGGCCCCCGGCGCCTGGAGGAGCTAAAGGAGCGCGTTTGGAAGGACTGGCTGGTTTGCGAGCAGAGGCGGGTGGAGGTTATTGAAGAATTAACTTCGCTTTTTTTTAAAAAAAATGCGACAAGCCCTGTTGGCATTCAGAGCGGTTTCTGCAAAGGAAGCACTGAAACTTAGGGGAAAAAAATGCAACCTGGTGGGTGGAGGCGTGAGCGGCGCCAGGGCCTCTGGCGATGTCACAGCCCAGCGAGGGGCCCGCTTGGTGGGATCCATGAGGTCTGCTTGGGAGGAACATGGGCTTTTATTTAAATGATAATATTTACCGACCATTTAAACACTTGTCTGGGAAGAGTAGAGGGAGCCGTGACTCCCCGGCATCCGCCTCGCTGTCCCTGTCCCGCTGTCACCCTCACCTCAATGGGAAGAGGGCGATGATCTGTCTGAACGTCTGTAAGAGACGCGGCTGAGGGCGCTGAGTTCAATAGGCCGGTTACAAGGCATCCGAGGTCGGGGTGTGGAGCTCACAGGAGGGTCTTTGTTTAAAAAGCCCTTTGCGAAAGCCTTTGGGCCAGGAATGCGCATTGCACGGAGAATCCTAATCCTCCCAAATACTCTGGGCTTAGAGGCAGGCAAGGCCTAACCTCCCTGCGGAAAAGTAAGCGAATTCTAATGAGCAGAAAGAGGGACGTTCCCAAGGTGATTAAGGTGAGAATTTCCACGGCGGGCAGGGGCGGGCAGGGGCGAGGCGGGCAGGGAGGAAAGGGCGGGCACTCGCTTCTTCCTGGTGAGCAGGTGCTGCTCGGAGCATTTTTAACTGGGAGATTCTGTATCGGACGGAACCTGCGCCTGGGGAGCTCCAGTCTGCAGGGCAGTCCGGGGAGGGGGCAGCTGGGTCGGTGCTGCCCACACCTGCCCGTTGGGTTAAGAAACGGAGGCTGCTCTGGGCTCGGCTGGCTACACGGTTCCAGCCTCTGATACAGTCTAGAAACAGTAACAGCTTCCAACTAGTCTCCCAGCCAGTCTCCTGGCGATAGGCAGTGGCCCAGGGAAAACAGATCTGATCGTTTTGTTTCTCGGTGTAAAGTTCTTCAGTTGTTTATTGTAGGATTTCCCATAATCCCACACTCCTTAGCCAGGCCACAGGCCCTCCATGATGTCATTCCTGCCCCCTAGGCATTCCCTGGGTGTCCCCACCCTTTGCCACCCGTGGCACCGCTGTGCCAACTGCCTTTGAGAGGACACATTTTCCTGCCCTTACATTTTGACCTCCCCCCTCCCCATGCCCCCTGCCTGCTTGTCTGTATGTCCAAGATCCAGAGCAGGGATCGCCCCCAACCCCACTCTGGGCTGGGCATCGCTCTGTGGGTGCCCCGCTCACCCAGGACACTGCCCTCTGCGTGTCCCGCCTCTTCCGTGGGCCGTGTGAGGCTCACCTTGCATCTCGGCGTGGAGCACAGTCCGGGAGCGATGCAGGTGTGAATGGGCGCTGCCTGTATGAGGGAGTAGACTGGTAACCCATAGCATGGACCTGAGAGCTGGTGGGCGTCCGGGATCACATCCTGGCTCTGCTGCTTTCTCACTGTGTGGCCTTGGGCAGGTGATTTAACCTTTCTGTGCCTTCGTTGCTGATGGATAAAAGGGGGCGCTAATCATACCTGCCCAGTGGGGTTGTTGTGGGGATTCAAGGATGAAGGGAAGCGCTGAGAACAGTTCCTGGCTTGAAATAAGCGTAGTACCAGCAGGGGTTGTCACTGCTCGTCTGCTAGCGCTCACACACTTTCATTGCTTTTGCTCAGAAACAGCCCCCTTCTGCCAGGCCAGCGTGGCTCACTGGTTGAGTGTCGACCTATGAACCAGGAGGTCACGGTTCGATTCCCGGTCAGGGCACATCACCGGGTTGTGGGCTCCAGCCCCAGTGTGGGGTGTGCAGGAGGCAGCCGATCCATGATTCTCTCTCATCATTGATGTTTCTGTCTCTCTCTCCCTCTTCTTTCCTCTCTGAACTCAATAAAAATATATTTAAAAATACTAAAAAACAAACAAACAAAACAGCCCCTTCCTACTTCATCCCTGCTGTTGTACCTTTTTTTTGGGGGGGGGGGGGGAGCGGGGCAAACCCCTGTGGGTACCTAATCCCCTCGATTCCCTGGAGATCAGAATGTGAGGAAAAGTAAAAAGAAGTTGTTTTTCCCAGCTCCTGAGTGGTTGGTGCTGGCAGACGCAGGGCCACATCATGGCAGCTTAGCCAGAAGTTTTTACTTTGATGACTGGCCCTTGATCAGTTCATCAGTCTTTTTTTTTTTCTCCCCCTTTAAGGAAACAAACAGATTCCAAACAGTGAGATTGATTTCCAAGCCACTACTGCCTGATCCGACTTCTGAGGGCCACTTAAGATGGTCTCATAGGACGGCAGGCGTCTCACTTTCTTCTTATCCGGCAAATCGTTCTCTTTCAAAGCAACACAAAAGGCCCCAGAGTGAAAACCAAGCAGGAACCCTGAGACTGTGCACCTTTTGAGCTTGTGATACTTGATTTGAAATCCCGAGAGCAGTTCCGAATAGGGTTTCTTTGCCCGATTAGCCTTTCCTAGGTTCCTCCTTTGGGCTCCCTTTTATTTGGACCCTCGAGTCCAGAGCTGACTCTGCCCTCCTGGGTTCCGTAGGCAGGTGCCGGAGGGGTGTCATGGGGCTTCTCTGCCGTCGCTGGGGTGTGAATTCACAGAGCTGCTCTGTAGGGCGAGGGCCACAGTGTCTTCCGGACGTTGCCCTGCCCTCACATGGCCGCCTGGCAAACGCGGTGTGAGATGACTTTGCCCACATCCTATTTGTGAACGTTTAACTTTTACATGTTTTCCTATTTTTAAAAATAAATGTATCGGTTCCAAATATACCAGCAAGTAATGACACATGGGCCCAGTAATACGTAATAATAAAATCTGCTCCTAATTTTCGCCACCTGGTGGTCGATACTGCCCATTGGACTGAGAATTGTCACCTTGTTAATTTGTTGTCTCATCCTATAAATGTGTGAGAACGTATTCTTGGATGTGAAAGAACCAGAAACGTGTAGAACCCGCCGAGAAAAGCTCCCTTGAAGTTTGGATGGTAAATTAATTGCTGATTGAGCTGGTTTTCAGTTTTGTTTTCTCAAAGTGGTGTTAATTTGTCACCAAATTATAGGGCAGCCTTGCGATATTTAGTAAGAGAGGTTCTTTCCTTCTTTACTCAAAACAACAAAGAGCGAGTATAATAACATACCGGCATAAAGCAACTGCCGACAGCATGCCAACCACAGAGCATGGAGGGAGGACGTGCATAGCTGCGGGGATTTGGTCACCAAGGAAGTCTCACCTACAGGTGTGGTTCTCCTAATCCGCTGTGTATACTTGGAGGCAGGGTCTAGGGGTGCGTTCGTCTGAGATACAGATTTCCTGGCAGATTTCTCATGACTTAACAAATCTCTGTGTGGCCAGTGAATAACCCTGGGCCAGAGTCTAATAATTTCTGAAGTCAGGTTTTGGACACCATACATTTGACTATTAATGTAGAGCTACTGCTGAGCTTGGAGAGTTGCCATCACACTTGATTCTCCAGGGAGGTGAAGCTGAGGATGGCATAAGGGAGACTCAAGAAAGACATGGTCTTTGAATATTTGTCACCCAGAAATGTCTCCCTCCCTCTCTCCCTCCCTCAATCAATCAATCAGTCAGTCAGTCAATCAAGCCACCCACACTTTGTCTCACCACCCAACCTTTGGCAGGATGGGAGTGGGTCGGGAATCTGTTGGGATCAGCATCTGCTTGATCTCTGGTAGACCAGTAGGCTGTGGCTCTCAGCACATGTCACCAGGAGAGAGCATGTTGAGACCTGCTCTGTAGGGCTTGGTCTCCCAGGAGCTTGAAATGGGGGTGTTATTTTCATAACTATGTGTGGACTATGGATTCTGAAGGGAAATGAGCAAAAAATGCACTTCTGTGACTTCATGATATTTTTTGTCATTTGTTTTTTGAGTGTCTTGTACAGCTTGCTTACAAATCACATGTATGACGTTTGTGGAGGGTTAGTTGGGGTGGGAGCTGAGGTAGGACATCATGTTTGCTCGGCTCTTACACACATGTGCACGCATAGCATGTGCACACGGAGAGACCCCCACAGCATCCTCACCCCTGGCGGGGCCGTGGGCTGCTGGGAGGCCCTCAGCCAGTGCTTCCGGGCATGACTGGGTCAAGTGAGGCAAGACACAAGGCCTGTCCCCTCCTGTCCTGGCCCAGTGACCCTTGTGGAGGACCAGAGCCATGCTTCTGCATGAAGACATCTGGGCAGCAGGCGACAGACGTTAGAACCCACAGGACTGTGGGGACGTGTGATCCTCTTCCCGGCTCCCTGTCAGGGCTGAGGGGTCGTGTGCTCTGGACCGAGGGGTAAGTGAGCCATTGTGCTCGCCCTCAGCGTGAGCTCCTCCGAAGGTGGGCACCTCCTCCCCTTCCTCCTCCCCACAGCGGGTCCTTTAGATCCTTGGTTTCCCAGGGCCTGCTTGGCTCCATCCCGTCCACTCAGATACCCGCCTCCCCGAGTGTCTGAACCTTCAGACACTCCACACGGGGTCCTGTAAGCATCAATTTCCCTTTTGTTTCAGACACACAGAGAGGAAACCTAGACCAGGAAGGAATGTGTGAAATGCAAAGCTCTCCTCCATGTATAGTCTCAAGGGGTCACAGGAGCGTAGATTAACCTGCTAACTCAGCGCGAGGGGGCTTATCACCTCCGAGCGCTGGGTGCTGTGGGGACACAGTGTCCTTCAAGACTGGCTGGGCCCTGCCCTCCCGGAGCTCACCGTGCAGCTCAGCGGACAGACACTGAGCACGTGTTCTGTCCAGCGGCTGGAGCAGGGCCGATAGGAAGGGCAGGCAGGAGCAAGGGAGTGGGAGGCTGTGCGAGTCTATAGCGGGAGGACCTGCAGACACAGCGGTTGTCACTAAATGCAGTAGATACTGATTCACTTGTGTTGGGGAGACACGGAGAGGGGGCCCTTATGGTAACCCCTATGTCCATTAAGCCTTGCTGGGGTGGAGGGCAGGGAAGACAGGAGCGCTCTTTAAAGTAAAGAGACAGGCCCAGCCACGGTAGCTCAGTGGTTGAGCATCGACCCATAAACCAGGAGGTCACAGTTCGATTCCTGGTCAGGGCACATGCCCCGGTTGGGGGCTCGATCCCCAGTAGGGGGCAGGCAGGAGACAGCCAATCAATGATTCTCTCTCATCACTGATGTTTCCATCTCTCTCTCCCGCTCCCTTTTTCTCAGAAATCAATAATAAATAAATAAGAACAAACATTTAAATGTCTTTAACTTCAGCTCCTGTTGATTTTCTCTGCTTCTTTTTGACGTGTGGTGATTCCTAAAGTGGCTCTGTGCCTGGCATGGCTGGGGGAGGGGGCTGTTTTCCTCACAACCGAAGGAGCTGGGAGACGGTGTCCAATCCCGCCTTCAGGTAACACGCTTCCTATCAGGCCCCTTCGGAAACGTTTGTGGCCCCTCGCTTGGCCTGCTCTGGCTCATTATCTGGGGGTAGGTGCATGGCCTTGAGCACAGAGATGGAGCTTTATTTCGCCAAGTAACGGAGGAATGTGGACCAGAGGGGCTGCTGAGTAAAGAATCAGCAGTGTCGGTCACAGGAAGAGAGATTGAGACTCTAAACATTATATATATAGAGAGTTAGAATTTGTTTTTTTGTTTTTTTGCCTGCCAAGTCCATAATCCTTTATATATATATATATATATATATATATATATATATTTTATTTATTTTTTACAGAGAGGAAGGGAGAGGGATAGAGAGTCAGAAACATCGATGAGAGAGAAACATCGATCAACCGCCTCCTGCACACCTCCTACTGGGGATGTGCCCGCAACCCAGGTACATGCCCTAGACCGGAATCGAACCTGGGACCTTTTAGTCCGCAGGCCGACGCTCTATCCACTGAACCAAACCGGTCAGGGCCAAGTCCATAATCTTAAGTAAAGTTGAAGTAAAAATAGAGATTAAACATATTTATACAGTTTGGTCATTCATGTAGTCCATGGCATTCTTTTGTAAAATGTACTTACTGATCTTTTTAAAAAAAGGTGATACATTAGGATAATAAAACATTTATTGATATAAAAACATACAATACATTGAACAGCAAGCCTGCTCCCGCCCCAGCCTGTAGTGTTTCTCCTGAGAGAGAACCATTCCCCACCGGCCCAGAGGGTTCTGTGCGTGTCCAAGCAGACATGTGCGTTTCCTCACTGTTATTTACCTGTTGCCCTGTGACAAATACTCTGATTAGCATTTTGAAACAACAAACATTGTTGATTCACAGTTTTCCTGCATCAGGAATTTCCAGGAATCCGTCAGGAATTTCCAGGAATCCGGGAGCAGCTTCGTTGGGTCGTTTTGACTCATGAGGTTGCCATGGGGATGGTGGCAGGGCTGTGGCCTCATCTGAAAGGTTGACTGGGGCTGGCGGACCCACTTCCAAGTTCGCTGACTCCCGTCTGTTGGCAGGAGGCTCAGTTCCTCGCCACGCGGACTTTCTCCTAAATTCTCGGAACGGGGGTGCTGGGAGAAGGGCTATGCACAGTTAAGAATTTGATGACCTTTATTTGACTTCCTGTTCAAAGAGGTTATGCTGAGCTGTGCTCCCCTAACACTGTACGGCGCCCTGTCTGCCCCCCCAACTTCCTGAATCTAAGGTGAAAAAGGACGCCCGTTGTCATTTGACTCACATCTTTCTTGGTATGCATGAGGTGCCCCGTCTCCTGCCCTAGAAGTAGAAGCTGGTATCTTTAAAAACCATCTGGCTGAGAGGGAGAGAGCTTAGGGGATTATAAAACCTACATTCTGCAACATGTTCATCGTCAACACGGACCCCCCAATTCTTGGCACCTGCTCTCGTGCTTGTACACGGTCCTCATTCACTGATCCGCCCACGTGCAGTCTTCCAGTTAGAGGGGCGCAGCGGGGCGGGTGGGGGGGGGGGGGCAGAGCCCGTGCTCAGAGAAGCCACATGGAACAGGAGGACCTGCCAGTCCAGCCTGGTCCAAATTCCTGACCCGGACCAGGGGGGCAGGAGCTGTCCTAAAGCAGACATGTCTCCCACCTTTGGGTGGTTTGTTTGAGGCCACAGGTAAGTGGGACATGTGGCTTATGTCTGTTCAAGCTGCTGAAATCCGGGTGAGCGAACAGAGACAGTCAAGGTGAGAGGCTCAGGGCTGCTCGCAGAGTGCAGAGGAGGGAGTGGGGGGGGGGGGGGAGGGGGGAGGGAGGACTCCCTGTGGCCAGGCCTCCGCTTCCACCGCCCGAGTTTTTTCCTGTGACTCCCTGCGCAGCCACTCTCGGCCACTCAGGAACCTAAACCTCCGGGTCCGTAAGCCCGGCTGCGTTCTGAACAGGCTTTCCAGAACAAGGCGGCCCTTTGTTGTACTAATTCCTTGTGAGAATTTTACAGGGAAATAGCTTTTCATCTTCGCGTAAAAGCTTCTGTTGGTATCGGGCCATGTTATTAAATAAGGATTAAAAATAGCCCTGGAGTTTTTAAAGCCTAATTCGTACATGAGGATAAACAGCAAGTTCCACGTGGTCGTGCGTGTACGTCTGTGGCTCGGTTCACGAACCCACGGCCAGAGTTCAGAGCGAAGAGCGGTTTGGTTCAGGGGTTAAGGTACGTGGGTCCAGGGTGACCGCCCCCTAACCCTCTGCTAACACATGGATTGTCAGGACAGTCGGAAGGAGGAGGCACTGCCCGTCGGGGGGCACGTATTTAGGGCTGAGAGGCTTTTCGGAAAGGCCAGAGCTATGCTTCCAGGAAGCCGTAAGCTCTAAAATACGCTGCGAGACCGCGCTGCAAGGATGGTGAAGTGATGCTGACGTCTGGGCAGCGTGTTTCCGTGGGGACTCGGCGTGATCCCCTTTGCGGTCTGGCGTGAGGGACCACTGGGCCGGGCTCAGTGGTGGCAGGTGGACAGGGCGCCGGGGAGGGGAGGGGAGCGCGCCCACAGCACTCAGACAGGACGGACCTGAACCGTTGGCTGGCTCTGCAAGCGAAGTCGAGCTAGCAGTGCTCCCAGGTGTGCGAGCTTTTATTCATTTAAAAAACAACGCTCTGCTGTTCCCTTCTGCCACGGGCCTCGCTGCCCGTATGAGCGGTTTCCTCCATGGGCTCACAGGGGGGTGGTGCATAACGCATGTGCCACAGGGTGCACTACAGAGTGTCGAGAAACAACACCCGCAAAGGCGTGGGGAGGGCGGTGTGTGGAGCGGGGCGTGACCCCTTTCCGTGGGGAAGCTGGATGGGTCTGACTCCCTGTGCAGGGAGCCTGTTCCTGGGCCTGGCTCTGTGGTTGCTGCCGTCCTCAGTGGCTCCACTAGGGGGCGGACGAGGGAAGGCAAGAGCCGGGACAGTGGCCGGCTGGGCGGTTTCCTGTCCAGGCAGCATCCCTCTGCCTCGCAGAAAAGTTAAGGGCGCGGAGGAGCCTTACAGGTGGTCCCTGAGCCGCACGCCCAGTGGAGGGCACGGCTGGGAGCGCTGGCCTTTGGCCTGCAGGCAGCCCCCACAGCCTCCGCTCTGGACCTTGGCAGTCGCCCCTGCACTCTAACCCGGTAATAACCAGGGTCCCCATGCAGGGCGCCCTCTGCCTTCAGCTCTCAGCTCTCCCCGGGGGCCTCCTCCCTCCCAGGTGCGGGGTGGCCTGTCCTCACCGCCCGAGTGCCCACGTCTGCTCCTCGCCCAGAGGTGCGGGCAGGCCCACCGAGGATTCCTGCCTCGTGGGCACCAGGTTGAGGAAGCAGAGGTGGGCGCTGAGCGCTGAGCGGGGAGGAGCCAGCAGGAGGGGGAGAAGGACGGTCAGACCGGCAGGTGGCCTCTCGGGACTGAGATGCCAGGCCACAGGGCCCCCACCGCGCTGAGGGGACTCAGAGTCGGAATTCCGGGACTCAGCAGGCGGGTCAGATTCCGGGCAGCGAGGGCAGCAGCTCCCCAAAGGCGGTGGCGTGCCTGCACCCCGTCCCCCAGAAGAACGGTGCCGTCAGCCAAGAGTGCGTGAGGGACTGGCCCTGCCTGTCGCACTGGCGCTGGTGTCTCCTCGTGTCATCTCTGCCGTCCACTCAGGGGTGATGGTGGTGCCCGAGGTGGGCTGGGCAAGCTCAGGCAGGGAGCCCCTTGGGGTCAAAATGCCCCTGTACACCCGCGAACTCCCTCATTTTCCTTTAGATCCGCGGCAGGTCCACGGGAGCGCTCACCGACCCACGCCCCTCCGAGGCAGACTGGCTCCCCGCGCAGGTCGCCCCCCCCCCCCCCCCCCCCCCCCCCGCGCCTACCCGGTGACCGTGGTCACATTGTTCTGCATGAACAGCGGTGCTTTGTCACCTCAGCTTTGAACCCCAGTTTCCGAGCCTTACTTTCCCCCAAATGTCAAGCTGAATGATGGGGATTCCGGCTTGGATTTAGAGTTGTGAGTGGGCATGTTCGTCTCCTGCCTCTGGGATCGCGTGGCCGCAGCAGGATTGCAACACGTTAGGGACACGTAGGTGGTTTCTGTTTTTGGCCTTTGTAGATAATTTTTGAGTTAGTATTTTTGTGTTTCAGATAAATATCCAGAAGTGGAGTTGCTGGATGATATGGTGGTTCCACTTTTAATTCCTTAAAGGAAACTTCACCCTGGTTTGCACAGTGGCCGCCCCAGTTCACATTCCCATCCACAGCGCACAGGGTTTCCGTTTCTCCGCGTCCTCCCAGCACTTGTTATTTGTTTTTGATAATCAGCGTCCTCACAGGTGTGAAGTCTCGCTGTGGTCTCGATTTGCACTCCCTGATGGTCCGTGACATGGAGCATGTTTTCATGCACACTCAGCCGTCTGACATCTCTGGAAAATATTCAGAGCCTGTGTCCATTTCTTAATTGGATTTTATTTATTGTTTTTGCTACGACGACGTATGAGTTCTTTATGTATCTTGGGTATTACCCCTTTGTCAGATAGTGGATTTGCAGATATCTTCTTCCATTCAGTGGGCGGCCTTTTCACTTTGTGGTGTCCCTGGCTGTGCAGAAGCCTTTTAGTTGGATGTAGCCCCACGGGTTTAGTTTTGCTTTGGTTGCCTTAGCTCAGTGACGGCGAACCTATGACACGCGTGTCAGAGGTGACACGCGAACTCATTTCTTTGGTTGGTTTTTCTTTGTTAAATGGCATTTAAATATATAAAATAAATATCAAAAATATAAGTCTTTGTTTTACTATGGTTGCAAATATCAAAAAATTTCTATGCGTGACACGGCACCAGAGTTAAGTTAGGGTTTTTCAAAATGCTGACACGCCGAGCTCAAAAGGTTCACCATCACTGCCTTAGCTTTTGATGTCAAATCCAAAAAAGTCATCGCCATGACTGAAGTCAGGGAACTTACCGCCTGTATTTTTCTTCTAGGATTTTTATGGCTTGAGGTTTTACATTCAAGTCTCATCGTTTTGGGTTCATTTCTGGGTGTCGTGTAGATAGTGGTCCAGTTTCGTTCTTTTGCGTGTGGCTGTCCGCTTTTCCCGACAGCATTTATTAAAGACACTGTCCTTCCTCATTGCTCGTCTTTGTTCTTTTGTTGTAAGTTAATTGCCCATGTATTCGTGTGCTTAATTCTGGGCTCTCTATTCTGTTCAGTTGAGCGATGCCCCTGTTCTCATGCCAGGTCTGCACTGTTTTGAGTGCTATAGCTTTGTAACATAGTTTCAAATCGAGGAGCGTGATGCCTTCAGCTGTGTTCTTCTTAAGATTGCTTAAGCTACTTTGGGTCCTCTGGAATTTATTTTAGAGTTTTTAATCTTCCGTAGCCATAGCAACCAGCTGTCGTAATTAATACAGCTTCTCACGCATGCTGGGGCTTTGTGGAAAGAGACCTGACAAGCACACATTTACAAAGTGAACGTTCATAAAGTGAGGCACGGGCGTCCTTCCGGCTTTGCCACGTCCTCCAACACCTGCCGGAAGCTGCGGAGGGGGTCACCCACATGGACCCTTCCCTGCTGTGTCCGGGGAACGGACACCGGGGAGGGGAGAGGTCGCCGGCGTGGGGGCTCTGTCCCAGGATGGCCCTGGGGAGGGCAAGAGTGACCACCACCACTGGCACCGACTGTGGCTTCCCCGACAGCCCTCTGAGTCTGGGCCTGCACGGAGGCTGGTGAAGGCATTTCCCCTCAGGTGGGTTCTTCCAGATCTTACCTCTCACACCACCCCGGCGATCCCTGCCTTCTTCCTGAAAACTTAACCGCGAAGCTCGGCTTCGCCTCCTTCAACTGAAAAGGAAAGCTCTCTAACCCTATCTCATAAGAATTCCCTCAACGGCCTGAGGATGTTTCTGATTCACTGGCTAGGTTCAGTCTGAACAAGAAGTATTATAGACAGACCAGCCCCCCCAGCCCCCAACCCACAGAACTTTCTTAAGTTGGCCACCGAGACCAACCTCATTGTCTTCAAGGCAGTAGATTTTCTTCTTTGTCAAACAGACAGTTCCAGACCTCTGGCCTCCTTAAAACTTACAAATATTTCAAAGAAAAATAGAGAGAAAAGATACTTTTTTATTTTTTCAGGAAGCGACATATTTCTTTTTTTAATCCTCACCCGAGGATATTTTTCCATTGATTTTTTTAAAATACATTTTTATTGATTTTTTACAGAGAGGAAGGGATAGGGATAGAGAGTTAGAAACATCGATGAGAGAGAAACATCGATCAGCTGCCTCCTGCACACCTCCTACTGGGGATGTGCCCGCAACCAAGGTACATGCCCTTGACCGGAATCGAACCTGGGACCCTTCAGTCCACAGGCCGACGCTCTATCCACTGAGCAAAACCGGTTAGGGCTTTTCTATTGATTTTTAGAGAGAGTGGAAGGGAGAGGGAGCGATGGAGAGAAACATCGATGTGAGAGACATTGATTGGTTGCCTCTCACATGTGCCTGACCAGGGCTGGCGATCAAGCCTGCACCGAGGCACGTGCCGTTGATGGGATGCTCTATCCATTGAGCCACACCGGCCAGGGCAGGGAGAGCTACATGTTTTTCTAAAGAATTTTGCAAAAGAGCTAGAGAATTCCAAACAAACAGAGAAAGTTGAATGTGAACACTTTGAGAGGAAACGAGAATTTCTTGTCTGTGGTTTCTCTGCCCCCCCCCCGCCCCCCCGCGCCTCCTCCCTCCTCCCTCCTCCCTCCTCCCTCCTCCCTCCTCCCTCCTCCCTCCTCCCTTCTCCCTCCTCCCGCCTCTCTCCACTGCTCCGAGGGTGGAGAAGTAATTCACAAATCTTCAATCATCACCTCCCTGCCAGGAGCAAAGTGTGCACATCCGCTGCTGTCCCAAGTCAAGGTGCGGCCCTACAGGCTTGCTGTCCGGGCCCCTGTGGCTGGGGCTGGAGACCAGCACACCCTAGTCTTTCCAGGACTTTCCCGGTTTTAGAACAGAAAATTCTAGGGTCCAGGAACCCTAAGTCCTGGGCCAATTGGGAAGGGTTAGCCTCTGATAGGGGCTAAAATGGAACTGGTGACATTTCCCAACAGAACTTAATTGGGGAAGGACGCGGTAAAAGTGGTGGTAAGTCTGAACGTGCATCTCCAGACCACTAGGCGGCGCCAACAGCAAGAGGGTCAGAATCACCGCACTTGGTGGCTTAGAACCGCTCACACTTATCATCTTACAGTTCCATTGGTCGGAAGACGTGGGTCTCTCGGCTACAATTAAGGCCTCGGCGGCCCCCATCTCTTC
This sequence comes from Myotis yumanensis, assembly GCF_028538775.1. Classification (NCBI taxonomy): domain Eukaryota; kingdom Metazoa; phylum Chordata; class Mammalia; order Chiroptera; family Vespertilionidae; genus Myotis; species Myotis yumanensis. Next base: position 214,797,636 of record NW_027223753.1, on the reverse strand, counting down.
TCGGGGGCCTCGCGGGGAATCTGTGCCTTTGTCTTCCCTGCTTCTGGCGGCCGCCTGATTCCTTGGCTCATGCTCTCCCCTCCACACTCAGAGCCCATCTCTGACCGCTGTTCCCTCGCCAAGTCCTCCACCCGCAGCTGGGGACGCTCTCACTTTTAAGGCCGGTGGGATCCGCCTGGCCCCCCTGCACGTCCAGGCTAACCCCCCGCCTCAGGTCTGCGGCCTCGACGCACGGCAAAGGCCCGTGTGCCACGGAAGGCGACACATTCACAGGTTCTGCGTGTGAGCACGTGGCCACCTCTGGGGGCATTCCTGGGCCTGCTGCACCGGAAGACGGTCTCAGAGCCGGTTCTCTCGCCGCCCCGGCCAAGAGCAGAATGAGCTGTGGTCAGGGCGGATCTACTTGGAAAGTCAGCCGGTGGCATTGTCCGCAGCGGCTCCTGAGCTTGTCCCACCGGCCCTCCGCCGTGACCTTCGCCGTGACCTTCGCCGTGACCTCTCAGAGCCTGGCACGAGAGGGCAAGCCTGACCGTCCTTCCACAGCAGGACGCGTCCTTGCTGAGGGCACAGTGCTCTCTGGGTGCTTTTACTGAAAGTCCTTCACGGCCAAGGTCAGGCATCTGCGATCACCTGCCTGAAAGAACATTCCAGACCCAACTCTTGGCCCTGTGACGCGGCGCGTGCTCCGTGGCTGTGAGGCCTGCGCGGAGCCGGTCCCCGGGCTCCTCCGAGGAGCACCCCGGCCCGGCCCGCTCTGTTGGAGGACAAGGTGGGTGCCTGCTGGGCTGTGTGGCTTGCAGGGTGCCCTGGTTTCTGCGGACGGGTGCCAGGCCCCCAGGGGGGTGGGGGCTCGGCGTGCTGCGATTCGGGCAGAAAGGCTGTCTGTGCCCCAGTGTGGGGTGAGCAATGCGATGTCACCCTCACCATCACCTTCAGTCCCAGCAGGAGTTCCCTACGGAGGGAACAACAGGACGCGGACGGTATGTGCAGAGGACAGAGTGGCGGGGAGAGGAGAGAAGCTGGCAGGGACCAAATGCCTGCCCACGGACTCGGCGAGGCAGGAGCTGAGAGGAGGGGACATTTGACGGTTCCGGGACAACTGGGGACCCTGTGGGCTGGGGGCCTCTGGGCCTCCATTCTCCGTGGGGAGGGGCCTGGTGTCTCTGGGAAAGGAATGCCATTTGCTCCCTGGTGAGAGTTTTGACGGAGGGACTTCCGTGGGCCTGGCCTGGCCGGGCTGTGGGCGCTGTGGGGAGTGGGATGAAGTGAGCAGTGGCAGGCACTCCGGGGATGGTGAGTCACTGGTTCTGGGCAGAGGCCCACCTCGAGGAATGTGACCAACAGGAAGTAATTAGTAAACAACTCGGTGCTAAACTGGCAGCTCCCTGCAGAGAAGGGGGCAGGAAGCTGCCCAGAGTCGGAGGGAGCAGGGGACTCGGAGGGGAGGACTCAGCCACCAGGCGGACGCGAGAGCTCGTGTCGTGGCGTGGGGGGGCGGGGGACACGGGTGTTCAGAACGGGAAGGTGACATGGGAAGGTGGAGGGCACAGCGGGGCCTGAGAGGGGGTCGTGTTTGAAGAGAGTAACTGGCTCGACTGGCATCTATTGGGAAGTGGAAAGGCAGGAAGGAGGGAAGGAAAGACGGAATAAGGAGCGATGGACAGGTGAGGGAGGGAGGGCTGAGGAGGGGAGGGAAGGAGGGGAGGGGGGTTATTGGTTTCCGAGTGTCCGGCATGATTCTCTGTGTTTTCCACATCATGTCACAGTCACTGCCGCCCACCCTGAGGGCAGCACCATGACCCCCCATCGTGGAGGAGGAAGGCCTGCACCGGAGGGGGTCCCTGCCCCGTCACCTGCCTGGGAGCAAGGTCTTTCCAGTTGGTGCCTGAATAGCGTCCAGCAGAGCGACCATAGGAAACGGCTCTTGTCAGGACGCACCCAGCAGGATTCAGGCCCAGAAATGCCAGGCGAAGACCCAGCGGGAGGCGGGGTGGGGGCTGGAGACCAGGGCGGAGAGATTTCAAAGGAGGAGACATCGCGGGGGGGTGGGGGGGGGCAGACTGCTGGTCAGTGAAGGCTGGGAAAGGCCTGGCTTCCACCTCGAGGCCCGGAAAGGAGCTGGGCCGGTGCCTGGGTCCAGTCTGGGAGACAAGGGAGACCTCTGTTCGTCGAATCCTGCTTGTGTCTTCGGGGGTTACGGTGTCTCTCCGAGCCTCAGTTTCCTCATCTGTAAAATGGGACTAGGAACAGGGCATCCTGTAAGAGTCTGCGAGGATTGAACCCCAGGATGCCCGTGATGGTGTGGGACCATCCGTGCAATCAGAGCGGTACGCGTTTGCTGTTACTGGTTTTGAAAAATCGCCTTAGAAATCACGGAGTTGGGAGGACATTTCCTTCAAAAACACTGTCGTTGGACAGGGAAGGGTGAGCGAGGCTGTGGGTCCTCCCTGTGTGACGATAACCTTTCTTCATGCTGAACCTCACATCCCAACAGGGCGTGTTGCCTACACCCCATCGCGTGGACTCCCCTCCCCAGGCGACAGTGGGCAGCCTGCAGCGGGGTCCGCTCAGGCTCCCTCGGGGCAACTGCAAAAGTCAGACGGAGCCCCGCTCTTTAACCTCTGCCAACAGAGGCCTTTGCTGCCGTTTCTTGCAAAGAAAGTGTCCCCTTGCAGTGTCCGCCCTGCGGGGGGCCAGGAGGGCCGGGCGCCCCCAGCTCCCTGGATGCCCTGTCCCCTGGGCCTTTGCCCAGAGGCTGGGGGCACTCCCAGACCCCAGGGCCAGGCCAGGGCCCTGTTCTCTTGCCTCCTGGCGGGAGTCCTGTTTGCTTTTGCGATTAAGAAAATGACTTCAGTTGTTAATCCCCCCTTGGGATAGTATCGGAGGCGTTGCTCTTTTTTGGGGGGGAAAAAAATCACTGGTTCTTCAAGGATTCTACGGGTTGGCATGAAAACCAGACGGATTGAGCCTTGTTAAAAGGACCCTAAATTCCATAATTGCCTGTTCTGTGCTCACGGGTTTGGAAGAGTGGCGACGATGACGTTGATGATGATAATGACAATACTCACTGCCTGTATGGGAGCCCGGAGACCCGGCGTCTCACACAGGGTCCTGCACGGGGGCGGCGGCTGCGTTTTCCTGCTTTAAATGCAGAAGCCGAGGCTCAGGGAGAGCAAAGGAACTGCTCAAGGCCACACATTCCTAGGAGGGCGGGCCCCTGCCACTCCGCCCCCCGCCCCCGCCCCTCCTGGTCTGGTCTGGCTGCAGCAGCACCTTCCCTGTGACCATGACCTTGACCATGACCTTGACCATGTTGCCTCCGAGACAAGGGATGCTGGGTCCAAATGCAAACTTCAGCTTGCCAGGCAAATGGAAAGGATTACACACGTCTTTGAACTTACAGAATTTCCAAAGGCAGGAAGCTCCCATCTATTTAACGACTGTGTTTTCAGTCAAACCATGAGGCAGAGGCTCGGGGAGGACAATGCTGCCCTGGACTCGGGGTCTTGCACTCTCTCTGTACCTCTCCCTCTCTCCCTCCTCCCTCCCCTCCCCTCCCCTGCTCCCTCTCCCTTCCCTTTTCCCCTCTCCCCCACCATCTATTCTCTTCCCTCACGGATGTCTCTCACTCTCACGGGGTGATCTCTTCCTGCTGGGAGCCAGGAGCCTCTGGAAGGGGAAGGCTCGTAGACCTGTGCCCCGAAAAGGAGGAACGGGGCGGCGGGGGGGGGGCGCTCTCTGGAATGACCAGCTCCAGGTGCTTAGGAGCCATGGGAGCCGAGCCCTGTCGCTGTCCCAGTGCTTGCGGGATGCCAGGCCCACGGCCTGGGCCTGTGGGAGCCACCGGGTGAGTGTCAGGGTCAGAGATCCCAGCTCTGCCTGCACGTGCTTCCACGTGGGAGCAAAGGGAAGTCCAGGGAGTGTCCCCCACCCACCCACCCACCAGGCTGCTCGCTGGGGTGGCACATTTCCCCAGCCTGACCAATGGCAGGCGTGGTCAGGCCGGGCGCAGAGGCCCCGGTCCACGCTGGGGGCGTGGGGTGTGGAGAGTGCATTTCTAAGCACAGCTGATGGCTGGTGACCCTCAGGTCCTCTCGTACAAGGAAGGGTCTGAGAGTCAGTTGTTAGTGCCGTGGACTTGTCTGCGAGGGAAGGGACCCGGCTCCGTGGACAAGTCCAGGGAAGACCTGAGGGGCCTGGGAGGGTGACTGCTCGGATGATGGGCTGAGGTCACTGTGCGGCCGGAGGTGTGTGTCCGTGGCCTGTCCCCCAGGCCTGGGAGGCACCGCCTTCAGCGGAGGACAGGCAGATGCAGGGACACCGTGGGTGGGTCGGAGTGAGGGAGCCGCCTCCCACGGGGCTGGCTCGGACCCTTCCTCTGGCAGCGCCGTGTCCAGCCTTCCGCTGGGCGGGCGGCCAGCAGAGCGGAGGCCTGGCCCGTCCTTTGGCCACTTTGTTCTTCTCCCAGGAGAGCGGATTTGGTGGCTGCCCACGCCTCCCCCAGCTCTGGCCGGCTGCTGCTTTTACTCAGCTTCCGTCCCTCCGAACAGTGGACCGACCGGCACGGGTCACCTGCACTCACCATTTTCCCTCACGTCCCTGGGCCGGAGCCAAGCAGACAGTTGCCCCGGAGGCCTGCGGGGCCAGAGCGCCCCCCACACGCAAGACACACTTCTTCCCCCCACGGCAGAGAGCCGGGCCTCAGGAAAGGGACTAGGACATCGCCAGGGACCTGCCTCTATTCCTCTCCGCCAACTTGCTTTCCACCACACTTGGGTAAAGTGCTGACGTCGCAGAACGTGTTTACCACGTAGGCCCACAAAGAATTTTCTAGAAAGAGGGTCGAGCCAAGAAACTGGAGAAGCAAGGTGGAGAGTGCGGGCGTGGCTGCTCCGGGGGAAGGAGAGGGTGGGGCGCCGAGAGCTGCCCTCGTTACCCCCTCCTGTCCCATAACCCTCTCGTGTCCCGTAACCCCCTCATTACAACAGGCCAGACAGAAAGCAATTTTAGAGCAATCCAAGATGAGGCAACCCGGGTTATGTGAATGTGGTTGTATTGTAGCCCTGGCAGCTGGCTGATTCTTCTAGAATCTTCTAAAGGGTGTCCCAAAATTCACGCAAGAGGTAATTTTGATAGAAAACACAGGTTTATAATTAAAAATTGTAAATTTTTTATTGATGCATAAAGTATACAGTATAGGGTTATGTATGGAATAGCACATCAGGTAAATGGCCTCCACGGCTTTGCTGGCACAGACGCAAAGCCGTGGTCTTCATTGGTCTTCATTGTCCCTGTTCCTGGGCCATCATTGGTACTTGGTCATGCTTATCAAATTGAAGGGATTGAAATCAAAGGGCAGCAGATATTAGAATCTGATTCAATAAACCAAGTAAAATTAGGCTTTTATTTACTTTTGTTGTTGTTGTTATTAATGCTCACGCAAAATTCAAATCTTGCGTGAATTTTGGGACACCCTTTAGAACCCCGGTGGCCAACCGTTCGGACCTCATGGCCCACCGGTGGCGACCGCTGTTCTGGAACGCCGCCAGCCGTGCTGGGCTGCAACAGCCCGTTGTACGGCCACAGGGGACCGTGTGCAGGGAAAATGCCCCCAGAGCTTCACCTCGTCTCTAAGCTGTGGGCGCTGAGGCCACGCGGTCGGTCCCCCTGGGTTCTGGGAAGGAGCCTAGAAAGAACACTAAGGTTTCAGAGAGGCCGGTGACAAAGGCAGTTTCTATTCATTTTATTTTATTATTATATTTTTAAATCCTCACTGAGGATATTTTTTCAGTTGATTTCCAGAGAATGGAAGGGAAGTGGGGGGAGACGCACTGACGGGCTGCTTCCCACACGCGCCCGATTGGGGCTGGGGAACCAGCCTGCAGCCAGGTCCTGCCTGGACCGGGATGGAGCCCCAGGCCCGCCCGTCTGACACAGCACACGGCCAGGGCCGTTCTTATTGTTTAAAGACGGCATTGCGCCTCCCTCTCTACTTGTCTAACGGTGAGAGCACTTTCCTGGCGTGGGTTTGAGGCCTTAGAGACGGAAGGCGGGGAGGCCTGTAGAGCCCCCTGCGGACGCCCCGGGAAGGTGGACGCCCCGGCAGAAGGCTGCTGGCTGCAGGGGCCCGTCCCGCCCGGGGCTCAGAGCCGCATCCAGCCCCCAGGCAGGGCTGGCAGGGTGCATGGCCCCCCATTAAGATGCCTTACACCAGGACCCGGGGCTCAGGAGACAAGGGGAAGAGAGAAGGAGCCCCCCGCCGCAGGCTGATCTCAGACCTCCCTGCGCCCGGGGAGCTGCTGGGAAGCCGCGGAGCAAGTCAGGGCCGGTCCAGGCATGTGGCTCTGTCCTGGCCTCCATCGCCGCCCCCTCCCCCTGCTGGGCCTGCAGCTGTGAGGACGTGGCCTGATCTGGGGGACCCCAAGCCCGGCCCTGGGACTTCACAGGCTCAGTGCAGAGCAGAGAGCAGGACACAGCCGCCTGCACGGTGGCCGCGAGGGTGGGCAAGGCCTGGGTGGCCCAGAAGGCGCTACTTGAGGGCCAGTCTGCAGGGCAGTGGTAAGGAGCTCCCCGGCCCCCAGGCTTCCGGCCACTGCGAATTCTCAGCCCCTCCCCTCCACAGGTGGACTAGCCAGTGGGAATTCTCAGTCCTTCCTCTCCACCAGGTGGACCGGCCAATAAATGCTGGGGAGGAAGGGGGAGCGGAGGGGTGGGAAAGAGTTAGGGGGCTCTGAGATCGGTTATCTGGGTGTCTGGGTGCCTCTTCGTGTGCGTACAGTCCACCCATTAGGCTCATGAGCCCCTGGCATTCCACCACTTGGGGGCGGGGAGGGGAGCTTGTTAACCATTCAGATTCCTGGGCCCGTGGCAGACCTGGATCCAATGTCTACTCTTCTTTATTTTTAAGGGAGAGGGAGAGAGAAACAGGAACATCAATGATGAGAGAGAGTCATTGATCGGCTGCCTCCTGCACACCCCACATTGGGATCAAGCTGGCAACTCGGGCCTGAGCCCTGACCGGACTCGAACCCTGACCTGGTTCATGGGTCAACGCTCAACCACTGAGCCACCCCCGCTGGGCTGTGCTCTTTTGAATTAATATTTTTATTCTCTCTCTCTCTCTCTCTCTCTCTCTCTCTTTCTCTCTCATATTGAAGTAAAACAGGCACCCAGGTACCCAAACCTTAAAGACTTTGTTCATATACGTGTGTAGCCACCACCCAGCTCAGACCTGGGACCCGGCTGCCACCAGGAAGGGCCCTCCATCCTCTGGACACACCAGCTCCCAGGCGCCCGCTGCTCTGCTTCCCTCGCACAGAGAGGTTGGCCGGGGGCCGTGCGCTTTCCTCGGAGCCCAGCTTCTCTCCCAGCACCTGCCCGGGAGACCCTCCGCCCCGCGGCCGTGTGACAGTCATTCTCTTCCTTCCTGGGCTGTGTCCTGCGTGCGACTATCCTGCAAATTCATTTATTCAATCGGCTCTGGATGGTACCGGGGTGCCTCCAGGTTTGGCTGTCACACTCAACCTAAGAAGGTTCCTATGGAGTCTTTGTGCCCATAGGCGCTCCTCCCTGGTGGCAGTGGGTCGCTGGGTCGCTGGGTCAGTGCTCGTTGGCTCTGGTGGGTACCTGCGAGCAGGGCCCGGCGCTCTGCCTTCTCGTCCCCTCGTGGTGTTGCCGGCCTCCCCGCTGTAGCCGCCTGGCAGCTGTGCAGTGGGTCCCTCCGGTTCCCGCTTGCCCGTCCGGCTGGCTGATGACGCGGGAACCTTTCTGTGTGCTCAGGGCCATTGGCATTTCACCTTTGGTGAAGAGGCTGATCAAAGCTTTAAAGTTGGGTTGTGGGTCTTTTATAATTGTTGACTGATGTGTAGGGGCATCTTGTTACTAACAGCCCCTCCTGGTGACTTAACACTGAAGTCAGGGACCCACCTCGCTGAAGCCCTCCTGAAATGGTCCAGCTTTCCTGAGGCCCCTCCCTCCCTCCCTCCCTCCCTCCCTCCCTCCCTTCGTTTGTTTCTTTTTTTTTTAGACAGAGAGGAAGGGAGAGGAAGAGAGAGATAGAAACATCAATGATGAGAGAGAACCATGGACCGGCTGCCTCCTGCGTGGGATCGAGCCCGTGACCCGGGCATGTGCCCTGACCGGGAATCGAACCGTGACCTCCTGGTTCCTAGGTCCACAGGACAGTCAACCACTGAGCCACGCCGGCCGGGCTCCACTATCATCTTATCAGCACCACAACCTCGCCAGAGACCTGTGGCGTGAGAAAGGTGGACGAAGGGCGAGGTTCAGGACTGCGTTTTTAGTCTGGATTCCGCCACCTCGTTTCCCGCATCTCCCTCTCTTGTCCACCAGCCTTTCTCCTCTGCAGGGCGCATGCTCAGTATGCGCTGTTTGGGGATGTGGGTGGATGTGACCGGCTTCGGGTCACCAGAGGAATGGTCTCATTACCTTCCGCCCTCGGCGCCCACTGTGTCATAGTCTACCGTGTGTGCACAATGGCTCCCATCTCTCTGCTCCCGGGAATCGGAGGTGGGTGTGGAAGCTGTGCAGGCCCCTGGGAGCTCAGAAAGTTGCATCGTGTCCAGGGCGCTCAGGGCACAGGTGGCCCCAGTCCCCCTTCCCAGCCAAGCGCAGCCCAGAGGGTGGGCCGGTGTCTCAGTGGGACAGGCTGCTGGTCTGTTCTCAGCATGGTCACCCCGGAGGGCAGAGGGCAAAGTGTGTGCCCTCCCGGCGGGGGGGGGGGGGGGGGGGGGGGCTGTGCTGGAGAGAATGGAGAGCCACCCGGGGGGGGGGCGGGGGTGGAGGTGTGTGCTGGAGAGAATGGAGAGCCACGGGGGTGGGGTGGGGTGGGGGAGGTGTGTGATGGAGAGGATGGAGGCGAGCAGGGACAGAGCGCCTTCTGCTTTGCCTTTGGTGACAAAGGGGGTTCCCTCTCCCCGGCTACACTCCGCACGGCTACTGGAGGCCCAGCCAGGCGGGCAGTCGTGGTGGGGGGGAGGGTACAAGTGTCCTTACCCCCCCCCCCCCCCCCCCCCCGGCCCAGAGGCCTAGAGACGTGTATTCACAGCACCGTGACCACTCACACACTTGCAGTGGTTTGGGGGCGTACTGCGGCCTCCGACACGGTCTCTCCCCTTGCAGGCCGGCTGTGACGGAGAGAGCATCGGCAACTGCCCCTTTTCTCAGCGCCTCTTCATGATTCTCTGGCTGAAGGGCGTCATATTTAATGTGACAACAGTGGACCTGAAAAGGTAAGACAAGGTTCCTGCGTTGTCAAAATAAGGCGTAATTACACACACACACACACACACACACACACACACACGCAGCGTTATCACGGGCATGTCCATCCTCAGCCAGGACCCCGCGTTGGCCTGACTGTGGGTGAGCAGCAGTTACAGGCCCGGGTCAGAGGGAATCAGGAAGGAGTAGGAGTTGGGGCGCCAGACGGAACCTGCTCCCCAGTTCCTGATCAGCCATAGCTTCCCACAGGCCCGTGAGCTCCACTCCTGGCTGGGCCTGGGGAGAGCGCGCGCTCTCCTCCGTGTCCAGAGCGGGGCCACACGGTCACTGCCCTGAGACACACGCCAAGGCCCCGTCTCCTCTACGTTCTCAGGGGTGGGTTCTCTTTAATGGGAGGACACGCTGCGCCTTGGAAACGGAGCTCAGCCGTGGCGGCTGCTGACCAAAGCTGCTGTCTGTGCCCCCCCCACACCCCCCGGGCTCCCCTCAGGAAGCCCGCGGACCTGCAGAATCTCGCTCCGGGGACCAACCCGCCTTTCATGACGTTCGATGGGGAAGTCAAGACGGACGTGAATAAGATCGAGGAGTTCTTGGAGGAGCGCCTGGCGCCCCCGAGGTAGGCCTTAGGGGGCAGCGTCATGGCCGGTCCCCACTGTACCTGCTTCCCAGGCAGCTCCCCCCGCCCCGCCCCCGCCCCCCCCCTCCGGGGTGCACCACAGCCAACAGGGTGGGACTAGAACCCCCCACCCCACCCCCCAGTGAAGGCGGCCCGGGCTTTGCTCTGAGCCTGCAGCTTGGCAGATCGGGTTAGAAGGCAGGAAGTGGGGGCGGGGGGGAGGGGGGGTGGTCGGTGCCCTGTGGGTGGGCCACGTTCTAGGCGCTTGGCTGGAAGGGAGGGAGAGCATGCTGGCATACCATGCCCTGGAGCCTGGACCCAGAATGGAACCTTCTAGGCCCGCACCTTTTTTTGAGTAGGGAGGGAGCGAAGACCAGTGCGGCCAGGTGGGCCCTGTGCTCAGGCCGAGAGCAATCCGTCTAGACCCGTGGTCAGCAAACTGCGGCTCGCGAGCCACAGGCGGCTCTTTGGCCCCTTGAGTGTGGCTCTTCCTAAGCCTTAGGAGTACCCTAATTAAGTGAATAACAGTGTACCTACCTATATAGTTTAAGTTTAAAAAATTTGGCTCTCAAAAGAAATTTCAACCGTTGTACTGTTGATATTTGGCTGTTGACTAATGAGTTTGCCGACCACTGGCGTAGACCTTTCTCCCTGCCCTGATGGCTCCGGGCCTTGGAGATGAAACGCTTAGGACAGCACTCAGGGAAAGTTTTCGCTTTTGTATCCACTCAGAGAAAGAACCCCCCCCCCCCCCCCCCCCCCCGCCCCACCGTGTCATCCCTGCTCAAGCATCGCTCCTCTGTGACATCCCCATGTCCCATGTTGAATTTTCCCAGGTACCCTAAGCTGGGGACCCAGCACCCCGAGTCTAACTCCGCCGGGGATGACGTGTTTGCCAAGTTCTCAGCGTTTATAAAGAACACCAAGAAGGATGCACACGGGAGTGAGTGTCTGCCGCCTTCCGGGCTCTGCTGCCAGCGTGGCCGCCCCTCGGCCTCTGTGCGGTTCGGGGTCCTGGGAACCGCGCCTCATGGCCCAGAGGGAGGCCTGTGTCTAGCCCAGCCGTGGGCAAACTACGGCCCGCGGGCCGGATCCGGCCCGTTTGAAATGAATAAAACTAAAAAAAGACCGTACCCTTTTATGTAATGATGTTTACTTTGAATTTATATTAGTTCACACAAACACTCCATCCATGCTTTTGTTCCGGCCTCCGGTCCAGTTTAAGAACCCATTGTGGCCCTCGAGTCAAAAAGTTTGCCCACCCCTGGTCTAGGCTGAGGAAAAAGTGCCTCCACCTGGACCTGCGGTGGGTTTCCGAGACACCGCGCTTCTAGGCTTGGAAGCCGGAAAGCACCATGTTTTAGGGCAGCGGTCGCCAACCTTCCGGGCCTCACGGACCATCCGTGGCCCACGGACCAGCGGTTGGCGACGCTGTTTTAGGGAGAACCACTCGCCCCGCGTGCCGTGCCCAGCTGACCCCGAGTCAGTTTAAGTGATGCTGCCGCCAGGGCCTGCTCCACGATAGGGTTTCCATAAGGACTTGGGAAGAAATGAGTGAGTTCTAGACACTGCAGTGGGGGTAGGCGGCAGTGGGGGGTAGACGGCAGTGCAGGGTAGACGGCAGTGGGGGGAAGGTGGCAGTGGGGGGTAGACGGCAGTGCGGGGTAGACGGCAGTGGGGGGAAGGTGGCAGTGGGGGGTAGACGGCAGTGCGGGTAGGCGGCAGTGCGGGGTAGGTGGCAGTGAGGGTAGGCGGCAGTGCGGGGTAGGCGGCTGTGGGGGGAAGGTGGCAGTGGGGGGTAGAGGGCAGGAGGGGGTAGGTGGCTGTGGGGGGTAGACGGCAGTGCGGGTAGATGGCAGAATTGTTTTCCGGGAGGAGTGAGGCCACGCCAGCCTCCTTCCCTCCTCTGGAGTGAGGGGCCGACCCCCTGTCACTCAGTCGTTCCCCCTCTGCCCTAGGCCACGAGAAGAGCCTGCTGCGGGCCCTGCGGCGGCTGGACGACTACCTGAACAGCCCTCTGCCCGACGAGGTGGAGGCCGACGGCGCGGAGGACGTGGCCGTGTCCGGCCGGAAGTTCCTGGACGGGGACGAGCTCACGCTGGCCGACTGCAACCTGCTCCCCAAGCTGCACATCATCAAGGTCGGTGGCTCCCGCCGCCCGGACGGGGCTTCGTGCACGCGTTTGACTCGTGTTCCGGGGACAGCGCACAACCCGGCCACCCGGGTTCAGACACGCGGGGTCAGGTGTCCGCAGGTGTCCTCCGTCCTCGGGGCGTCCTCGTCGCTCTCTCCACGTGAACGCCACGGGAGGGGTGCGTGGTCACACCGGCGTCCAATGCTGAGGCTGGGACCTGCTGAGGGATCTGTGAGATGAAATGGGACGGCAGCCAAGCTCCGCGAGAGGCCGGTCCACTCCCACTCGGGGGTTAACAACCTCAGTTAGTTCATATTCTCTCTCTCTCTCTCGCTCCTTCTCTCCTTTTTTCTTTCTTTTAAATGTATTTTTATCAATTTTAGAGAGGAAGGGAGAGGGAGAGAGATAGAAACATCCATGATGAGAGAGAATCACTGATGGGCTGCCTCCTGCACGCCCCCTACTAGGGATCAAGCCTGCAACCTGGGCCTGTGCCCTGACCAGGAATGGAACCGTGACCTCCTGGTTCATAGGTCGATGCTCAACCACTGAGCCACACCGGCCGGGCAGCAGCCTCAGTTCTTAACATCAACCCCACAGCTGGGGAGTGGGGACAGCTCTCTGGCTCGGTCGTGGCCGGATCTGGCATCCTGTCTCCCCAGATGTTGCACGTGAAGTGAAAGTCACAGGTCATGTATCAGTAGGGTTGAGAGATGCCCTGGGACGGCGGTTCTTTGGCACGAGAATTCAGATGAGATTTCAGCATGGGAAGGCATAGGAATTGTGGAAGCGTGAACCCCTCGACCTGGCCCCCGACCCTCTAACTCAGAATTCCCGGAGCGGCCCTGAGATTCGGGGGCTGATGGCCCCTCTGGAATGCTGGGCCGTGGCTGTCCCGCAGGGGTACCCCAGCCCGTCACCTACATGTGTCAGCTACTAGGTCATTATCACCTCTGCTATGCCCTTGGCCCTCAGTGACCTCAGATGCCCCAGGAAGAAGTCTTGTTCTGAGGGCATCTTTATTATTCACACCCCACTGGGTCCAGAGCTGGGTCCTTGGTCTAGAACAGCGGTTCTCAACCTGTGGGTCGCAACCCCTTTGGCGGTCGAAGGACCCTTTCACAGGGGTCGCCTAAGACCATCCTGCATATCAGATATTTACATTACGATTCATAACAGTAGCAACATTACAGTTATGAAGTAGCAACGAAAATGATTTTATGGTTGGGTCACAACATGAGGAACTGTATTTAAAGGGCCAGAAGGTTGAGAACCACTGGTCTAGAACTGTGGTCGGCAAACTGCGCTTGAGAGCCACATGTGGCTCTTTGGCCCCTTGAGTGTGGCTCTTACACAAATTACCACGTGCGGGCACGCACGTACAGTGGGATTGAAACTTCGTGGCCCAGCCCTAACCGGTTTGGCTCAGTGGATAGAGCGTCGGCCTGTAGACTGAAGGGTCCCAGGTTCGATTCGGTCAGGGGCATGTACCTTGGTTGCGGGCACATCCCCAGGAGCGGGTGTGCAGGAGGCAGCTGATCGATGTTTCTCTCTCATTGATGTTTCAAACTCTCTATCCCTCTCCCTTCCTCTCTGTAAAATATCAATAAAATATATTTAAAAAAAAAAAAAAAGAAACTTCGTGGCCCATGCTCAGAAGTCGGTATTTTGTGCAAGAGCCACACTCAAGGGGCCAAAGAGCTGCATGTGGCTCCAGAGCCGCAGTTCGCCAACCACTGGTCTAGAAGGATGGGGTATGGGAGAGACGACACGGGGACGCTGTGTTCTAATACACACCTAATCGGCAGTTAGAAATGTACGGATGGGTTCACACAGCCTGTGGCCCTGAGGCTCCTGTGAGCACCACCCCTGCCCCCGCCTTGCTCTGCTTGCACTTCTTCCTCCTCCCAGCCCTATCCCTGCCCTACCCCAGTTTCTTTTTTCTTCTCTCTTCCCTGTTGTGCTCGAAGGTGCCTGTGAAATTCTAGCCTTAAAGATATTGCTGATCCTACAAGGGAGTGTTCTGAAAAGAGCATAATAAATAGCTTTGTAATGTTATAACAATATAAATAACGTTGCCAGTGTTGACATCTGAAACTCAATGAGAGTGTATTAACCCTTCCGCCTGTGGCACTGGCGATGGTTGAAGCTGGAACTGGGGAGCCCCTGTCCGCTAAGATATTGGCACAGTGGTGTTTGGGTGAGTCCTCTTCGTGACTACATTTTAGGCGCTGCTGTGGCCGGAGTGACATCCCGGGTACGTGAGGGCTGGGAAGGGCAGGAGAGAGGCCACAGCCACTTGTCCGACTCCTGTGACAAAAGCATTTCACATTTCAGTTTGAACAAAGTATTCAGAGTGAAATAAAGCCGTCCGTGGCTCCCATATAGAACCTATCAACCAAGTCTCCAAAGCCTCTGGGCACTCAGATACCACACGGCCTCTCGGTCTCCCGGGCCGAGCATTTCCGACGGGAAAGGAGAGTCCGTCTGAAGGGATTTATGGTGAAAGAGGAGAGTCTGACAGGGCTTTGCCATTTATTCCCCGTCCTGAAACCCAGCATTGGCTCCGTCTGTCATACGACAGAAAGGGACAGATTGCAGCGGAGGACTGAGGGACGCCACCCAGAGTGAGTGCCGCAGGGACGGCCTGCCGTCCGGTCTTCAGCAAGGCCGGGTGGCGCTAGGGTCCATCCCGCAGCCCGAGAGCCAGCACAGCGTCTCGGTCCGAGGAGGCAGAGATCACCTGGGAGCGGAGGCCTCTGGGAGGCAGAGCTGGAGGAGGAGCCCACGGTGGCACCTTGTTTGCATTCTGTCACTGTCCCCTGACCCAGAGGACAGGGCGGGAGGTGCAGTGGAGGAGAGAAGGGAAGTGGCATTTTGCTTTGTGGCTGCTGACGAGATGTAAATGACCTGAGCTTGCCTTCCTTCCTTCCTTCCTTCCTTCCTTCCTTCCTTCCTTCCTTCCTTCCTCTCTTTCTCTCTCTCTCTCTCTCTCTCTCTCTCTCTATTTCTTTCCCCTCCCTCCCTCCCTCCCCCTCCCTCCCCCCTCCCTTGCTTCCTTCCTCTCTTTCACTTTCTTTCTCTTCCTTCCTTTCTTTTTTTCTTTTTAGTGAGGGGGGAGGTAGAAAAGGATCAATGTGAGAAGATACGTCTATCTGTTGCCTCCCATACATGCCCAGACTGCGCCTCAACTGGGGATCAAACCTGCAACCCTGTGCCCTGACTGGGAATTGAACCTGTGACCTCCTGGTGCCCAGGATGATGCTCCAACCAACTGAGCCACACACACCAGGGCCTGAGCTTCATTTTCAGCCAAGGTGACCTCCTGCCTAATCGGTGAGCCTCAGAGCGGAGGATGCCTCCCCTAGACCCTGACCCTAACGGTAACCCTGACCCTAACATGTCCCCTGTGACAGAGGGTAGGGCAGTCTTTGGTGAGACTGTTGGAGGGTAAATATCCAAGTTGGCCAACCAGCGGCCCCGTCTCACTCCCTGGGCTCTTCACACTGGTGTTAAGCACATGGTTGGCGTAATAGGTCTTCCTTGTTCAAAGATGATTCACAACCAGAAAGAACTCACATGGATACAGATGATCAAAAAGGGGGAGGGGAGGGTAAGGAGATGGGAAACTGGAGGGAGAGGCAGTGGAAACACGCATCTGATGAAGAATTGCTCCCATAAATTACAGAACATTCCAGACAGACGCGTCTCTACAGCCTCAGAGAAATGGAGGAGTACATGGATCTTTGGAGAAAAAAATTCAAAGACAACACGCAGGTGTAAAAAATAAATATAATATCACTGAGAAGAGAACAATCAGGCAGGCAGAGCTCAGGGAGAAGACAAATAACTCACTTCAGACGTAGAGGCTAGATGAGGGGTCACAGGAGTAGAAATGGACGGTGCAGGCGTGAGCCAGCGGCTTAGAGGGTGGGCCTGAGAAAACCACCCCAAACCAAGTGGGAAGGAACCCGGAGGGAGGCTCCAGATGGACACAACCAGGCACAAGAGGATGGCAAAGGGGGCGCAGAGGGAAAGTCACTCTGAACTAAAGGATGCCCCAGGCCTTCAGTTTAAGCAATATGCCCTTGTCCGGCCGGGTGGCTCAGTGGTTGAGTGTTGGCCTATGAACCAGGAGATCATGGTTTGATTCCCGGTCAGGGCACATGCATGGGTTGCAGGATCGATCCCTAGTGTGGGGCATGCAGGAGGCAGCCGACCGATGCTTCTCTCTCATCATTGATGTTTCTATTCTCTCCCTCTCCCTCCCTCTCTGAAATCAATAAAAATATATATTAAAAACAAAACAAAAGCCATGATGGCAAAGAGAAAGCAGGCAATGCAAGCACCAGGAGAGCGGGATGGCCGCCACGAGCATCAATGGGCAGGAACCCCAGGGGGAGATGGGAAGCGAAGCAGGAGGCTTTCTCCAGGCCACGCGTCCTGTTTGCGGCCACACCGCGCCCGTGGCTGCCGGCCCCCCCATCCGAGAAACAAGCCCCGAAGACCTTCTGGTCTGTGGTTAAGCCCCAGGTGGCTTCAGTCAGACACCCCAGATCCAACGCACAGATCAGAGCTGGCTTTTGTAGCCCCAGATCCCTGTGAGGGGATGAGCTGTGTCCCCCAAATTCATATGGTGAAGCCCCAACGCCAGGACCTCGGAACGTGACCTGATTTGGGAACAGGGTCTTTGCGGTTCCTGTCTGATTAGTAGGGTCACATTGAGGTTATATTGGAGTCAGGGGCCCCAACCCAATATGATTATAAAAAGGGGGACATTGGGTACAGAGACACACGGTGAAAACTGTGAGGAGCGGCGTTCCGCTGTCACAGGACAGCGAACTGGCAGGAACCGGGAGGGGGACCAGACACAGTCCCCCACGGCCTGCAGAGGGCGCGGCCCCCTGACACCTCGATCTTAGACTTCAGTCCACCAGGACTCAGAGAAGGAAGTTGTGTTGTCAGCCGCCCAGCTCGTGGTGCTGTCAGGGCAGCCCTAGGACACGGACAATATCCCCACAGGGGACACTTCCTTTGTGACTCCCTCCCCAACAGCACCCCTGCAGCCAAGGGAACATCGCACCGTTGTGTTGTCCGTGACATTTCCTGTCGGTTCCCTGCCCTTACCGTGTCCCCGGGGTGAGGACTTGAGTCTGTCCTCTGCACCCGGCCGACCACAATGCAAGGACCCTCAGTGGCAGGAGGCGGGGTGTCTGCAGGCCTCACACAGACACGTGGGATCCAGGAGGCCCAGCACGGACTTCACAGAGGACTGAGCACAGTCCGAACTGAAGATCCACCCTGAATCCTTCGCACCCAGCACCCGGGAGCACAGCCCCCGGAGAGGAACCTGTGGGGCCGCAGGGAGTCCACGGGACTCAGAGCGGGGTGGCTGTGAGAACTGGGGGGCGGCGTGGCCTGGAGCCACTGTGTGGAGGCCGGTACCTCTAACCTTCCCCGTCCCCAGTGTGTCCCCTCGAAGTCAGCGTAACACGGGCCGCCGGGGCGTTGGGGTGACAGAGGGCCCCCCTCAGGGGGTGTGCCGTCTCCTCGAGTTGCGCGTTGGTGGTTCCCCTCTGACCGCCTCCTCTTCATTTTCAGATCGTGGCCAAGCGGTACCGAGACTTTGAATTTCCCTCTGAAATGACGGGCATCTCGAGGTACCTGAGAAACGCCTACGCCCGGGACGAGTTCACCAACACGTGCCCGGCCGACCGGGAGATCGAGCTCGCCTACTCGGACGTGGCCAAGAGGATGAAGTGAAGGGGGGCCTGGCCCGGCCCGGCCGGGGCGCGGCTCTGGACAGTGCCCTCTGCGTCTCCCGCAACAGCCACCCTTCGCCGGAGAGCGCCCCGTTTTAGTAACGCCCCAGGCTGACCCACTTACCACCAAACGGCACTGGGCTGTCACGTCCCCTCCGGCGTCCCCTCCCCCGTGCGTCTGAGCAGCACCGGCGCCGCCTGCTGTCCCCTCCGACTCGTTCCTCTTCGTCGCCGCCTCTGACGGTCAGCGGCATCGGGATGCTTAGGGCACGTGTTTGGCAGTTTAAGTTCCAAAGCAAATCCGGTTTGGGCTCAGTGCCTCCTTTAATGAGAACGGCGTCTGCCTCTGATATTCTCAAGTCGTTAGCCTGCTTTTCTCTCTAATAGTATTTTAACTTTTTTTCAGAATGAAACTGCTGTTTTTGTAATTACCCAATAACAGGTGCCGATTTTAACATTTTAACACAATGTCAGAGAGTAGAGAGGTGGAAGAGAAAGGTCACCTGAAATTTCACTGCCCTGAGATCACCGCTGATAACCGACTGGGGGGCATCTCCAGACCTTCCGTGTCTCCCCCCCCTCCCCCCACCTTGGCCTCTCCCCCCAATTTCATTCCTGCGTGATACTGCAGTACGTTATTTTGAAGGAGTGGTGAGGGGGCCTCTTGTGATGCCTCCATGATCACTGTGGAGGACCCGGCCATGCAGGGCTAGGGGGGTGCTTGCCACGGGGTTTCCAGGGTGGAGAGCAGGGGAGTCCACAGACCCGCAGGGACCCGCAGGGACCGGCAGGGACCCGGAGCTGTGCTGGCCCCGCTCTGCCGAGGTGATGCCCTCGCCTCAGGGCCCAGGGGAGCCCGGCCGACCAGGAGTGCCTGCATCCCAGCCCTGCTCCCCGCCTTCTCTCCCCTCCCCTCACAGGGAGGTGAATCGAACCCTAGATCCCGGCCCACAGCCGCTCTCTCTAAGCCCCGGCACTGCGCCTGCTCAGTGACACGTGGACCAGCCTGGTTCTCCCGCCGCTCTGCCCTTTGTCATGTCATCTTGAGGTCAGGATGGGAAAACCCAGAGATGCAGTTCACGGTGGCGGTTCTGGTAACCGGTCGGGCTGGGAGGAAGTGGAAACCACTGACTCGGAGCTTTCTGGTAGCGGGGGCTCCCCGTCCGCGTCCCTGCAGCCCTCGGGGTGGGCTGGTGGGGCTCCGCTCAGGCCCCAGCGGGAGGACAAGACCTCCCAGGGCTTAAGTGTTACCTGCCCGCCTTCCTCTGACATTGACATCATCTCAGAAACCCTCCTGGCGAGCGGATGGGCCTGTGGTTCCCGCTCAAATGCTCATTAAAGAAAGAGGCTGCGCCAGCGCGATGGGGTCGTTTGGAGGAGAGTCAGATGGGGTCTCCCTGGTCTGGGACCCAGCGAGCAACGTCCAAGGGGAGTCGCAGCGTCTGCGCGTGTCACCAGCACACGCTTCCCCGCTGCTCAGGAGCCAGATGTGTACGGCGACGTTTGCGATGTCACCTTCACACTGGGTACATGCGTGGACTGCCCTCTGTCTCTACTGCTAACCTGGCACTTTTAGCTGTTAACCGTGATCTCACCAATGCCACGTGCCTTAAAATTAAACCAATTACAAAGCTGTTTGGGTGAAACTGATGTTTATTTATTTGCTTGTTTTCGCTTTGCGTTCTCCACTGAGATGAGAAGGGGGAAGGACACGGGTGTCCTTCAAAGTGGCAAGCGTGGCGCCAGCGATGAGTGTTTGGTTGAGAGTCAGCCGAAGCCGAGTGTGAACCACGAGACGTTCGCTCGGGGCCTCGGGTCTGAAAAGAGCCTGAGATGTCCCGTGCGGGTGGCTGCCGGAGAGGCCCTGCTGACGCCTGGGGTCCAAGAACATCTTTTAAACCCAAGTGTGACTGGCAAACACTATGACGTTAGTCTCGAGTGTACCACGCAGAGATGGGACGTTCACATGCCTCACGATGGGTCACATGGACATCTAGGGACACTTGTCGCTGTGCACACTTATTAGGACACCAGAGGCCCAGTGCATGGAATTCGTGCACTGGGGGGGCGGGGGGGTGTTCCTCAGCCCATCCTGCGCCCTCTCGCAGTCCAGGAGCCCTCGGAGGATGCCACGGAGGCAGGAGGGGCTCTCCCCACTGCTGTTGTGCTCGCCAGCTGTGAGCCTGGCTTCTGGTGCACTGACCACCAGGGGGCAGCTCCTGCGTTGAGCGTCTGCCCTCTGGTGGTTAGTGCGCATCATAGCGACTGGTCATTTCGCATATTAGCCTTTTATTATATAGGATGTGCTGCTGCCATGGACCTCGCTTTCACATGCAGCTTTAACTCGTGGCGTTCAGAAACAAATGCCCGGTTCTTCAAACCCGCCAGGCAGAAGGCAAGTAGGCACACACGGGGGGGCCCCCTCCTTCCAGCTGTGAGGTTCTCTGGGGGAGGGGTCCCCTTCTTTTTTTTATTTTTTTTAAAATATATATTTTATTGATTTTTTTACAGAGAGGAAGGGAGAGGGATAGCGAGTTAGAAACATCGATGAGAGAGAAACATCGATCAGCTGCCTCTTGCACGCCCCCTACTGGGAATGTGCCCGCAACCCAGGTACATGCCCTTGACCGGAATCGAACCTGGGACCCTTGAGTCCGCAGGCTGACGCTCTATCCGCTGAGCCAAACCAGCTGGGGGGGGGTCCCCTTCTTGCTTCGGCCCAAGAGCCCCGACAGTGAGAAAAGAGGGCCTTCATGTTGCACACAGCCCCAGTGTGGGCTGGTCGGAACCCGGAGTCCACCAAGGTGGATTTCTGGACGCCGCCCAGCACCGGGGGGATGAGAGAGCGGACTTTGCCCGGGGAAGGACTGTTGGAGACACTCACACGTCCGAGTGATCAGTTAGTCTCTCTGAGCCTTGCTCTTCTCATCTGGGAAGTGGGAACAGCCGCACAGTCACGTGGAGCGCCGTGAGCTCAGGCTGCCGTGGAAGCTGCCCGCGCGGGGGCTGCAGTTTTCTCCTGGTTTTGCTCTTCCATGTGTCATGTCAGATGGGACCGGCGCGAGCCCACAGGCTGGCCGCCCCCAGAACTGTTCTCACAGCCGGAAGCTGCACCCGCCTGCAGGTTGCCCACCCCGTCGGGGGGGTCTAACTGTGGGAGTAGGAGGGCTGTTCCCCTCCCTGCAGGTTGCCCACCCCGTGGGGGGGTCTAACTGTGGGAGTAGGAGGGCTGCGCCCTGCCCTGCAGGTTGCCCACCCTGTGGGGGTTGGGGGTCTAACTGTGGGAGTAGGAGGGCTGCACTGGGGTGCGGGCTCGCGTGCACCTGTGACCAGGTGAGGCCTGGCCCAATGGGCGGTCGCCTGGCCCAATGGGCGGTCACCTGTCCAGGCCTCGTGAGGTCCGGACCACGGGCCTCAGGCCTCAGGCCTTGTATCGCCAAGAGAGGAATTGGGCCCATGGTGTCTCGGGTGTCCTTTTTAGCCACAAAATGCTCTGATTTTAATAACAAACGCTCCTCACGCAGCTGAGCTGTGACATGCTGCCCGCCCCGGAGGAGCCGGGGACCCTCAGCCCCAGAGCGGAGGCTGACCGAGTCCCGTGTGGGGTGTTCCCAGACCACCTCCTCCTGAGAGGTGTTCAATCACACAATGTCGCTATTTTAAAAATTAAATCTAAAAAGTGTGTTTCTAAACGAGTTTTATTCTTGCGTTTTTATGTTCTGGGAATAACATGATTTTTTTAGGGGGAGACAAGTATCAAAGCTGCTGGCTTTGTTCTCAGCCGCCAGCTCACTCGCTGCTCAGTGCCGGTTGAGCGTGGACCTCTGAACCAGGAGGTGAGGGTTCGAGTCCCCTCAGGGCACACGCCAGGGCTGCGGGCTCCAGCCCAGTGTGGGGCGAGCAGGAGGCAGCCCAGCCCACCGCCGATTCTCTCTCTCCCTCTCCCTTCCTCTCTCCGAAGTCAAAACAAACATATTTTTTTAAAAAGGTAATGTTGGCCGAGATAAACGCGTTTCCCTGATAAGACGTGAGTGTGTGGTTTCAGCCCCTGCGGATCCTCAGGCCAGGCTGTCTGTCTCCATCCTGAGCACAGTCCCGGCTCTGGGCTCCCTGAGCAGGGCACCGCCAGGGCGGGGCGCTCGGGCCTCAGGACCGGACCCCAGACCCACCCTCTGTGGGGGGAGTGGCATCACTGGAGGCGGGGTGGCTGCAGGGGCGGTGTGACCCTCCCCCCCAGGACCAGGCAGCACCCCTGACTCTGAGACCTCGGGGTGCCCTGCCAGGCCGCCGGGGAGCGGAGGAGACCGTCCACAGCACCCGCATGTCACTGGGACTCGTGGGGGGGTGGGGGGGGTGCCGCTGGGCTTCTGCGCAGGCGGACGCCGCCTGGTTGGCAAAGGTTCCCAGGAGACAGGTGACGCGCCACCTTGCAGGGACCACCACCTCCGCACCTGCGGGGGCCCTTCAGCCCCTGCGGGTCACCCCCGAAGCCCTGTGGGGTCCGCCCGGTGTTTGGAGCTGGGGGCACAGAGGGGCCTCGGCCACCTGTGCAGGACACTTCCCAGGCTGTTCCCGGGCCTGGGTCTGTGAAATCAATAAAAATATATATTTTTAAAAACCTGTTTAAAATGATTTCAGAAGTGACTCATTTTACTTGAGTGAAGCGCATGACTGTGGCCCATGTGGGTGCCGAGTCCATGTGGATGCTTCTGGACGACCACACTCGCGTCTGGGTTTTGTATTCCCATCAGCGTGTTCTCAGTCTGCAGCTTCTACCTACCCGGGCCCCCGCCGTCCCTAACTGGGACTCTGAGTGCCTGTGCCAGGAGCTGCCTGGCCTCCGCTGGCCAGTCCAGTCCGCTGGCCGGTCCCGGGGCTCCTCTGTGGGAGGCTCCTCCTGCAGCTCTGGGACCTGCCGGGAGAGAGGATGGGCAGGTGCATGGACGCCTGGGAGAGAGCGGAGAGGAAGGAGGCTCCTTCCTGGTGGCCGGGCTGGGCCTCCGAAGGCAGCGCCGCCTCCGGGTCAGGGAGCGGAACCCACCTCCGGGTCAGGGAGCGGAACCCACCTCCGGGTCAGGGAGCGGAACCCACCTCTGGGTCAGGGAGCGGAACCAGGAGTGAAGCGACTCCTCAGGTTGGGAGGCTCTGAGCACCCCTTCTCTCCCCAACGCCACTGAGAACCCCACCTGCCTCTCTAGGAAGATGGAGGGGAACCTTTCTGACCGTCCACAGCGCGTGCGGGAAGCTACCGCCCTCCACAGCTGTTTGCAACGGGGGCTGCCGGCTCTGCTCCAGGTGCCGCAAGAAGACCCCCTGGGCCTGGGGTCCTGCGAGGAGCCCCCCTCCGTCCAGAGGCCCTGTGAGGCCGCGGCCACCTCTCCGCCTTCCTGCCGGGAGCCGCCCCATTTGTCATCTCCGTCGACAGCCGCTCTTTACCACAAACACCGGTCTTTCCAGAAATCAGTCCCCACCCCGCGTGATTCCACGAGGTAACCCTGGGAAAACCTCATGGTGCCACGCAAATGTGTATTATGGCGACAGTGGTCTGGTGAGCCATGAACTTTCAAAATTACTTTAATTAAAAAAACAACTTTTTTATTAAAGTATAGCTGGCATGCAATATTATATTTGCAACACAGTAACTCCACAGGTGTATACTGTATGAGGTGATCGCCATACTGAGGCCAGGGCCCCGTCACCACGCACAGGGATTGTGATATTATCGCCTCTGTGCGCCGCTCTGTAAGCCCCTCTCGTAGCTGATTTGTTTTATGACTGTGGGTTTGCACCTCTTACTCCCCTGCGCCTTTTCCCCCATCCCCCACCCGCTCCCCAGACAACCGTCAGTTTGTTCTCTGTCTCTATGCGTCTGTTTCTGTTCTGTTTTGTTTGTTCATCTGCTTTGGTTTCTTTCCAGATGGCTCACATACATGAAGTCATAGGTATTGGTCTTTCTCTGTCTGACTTGTTTCACTTAGCACACAATCCGCCAGGTCCATCCATGTCGGTGCAGTTGGTAAGAAAAGTTTTATTTATTTTTATTTTTTTATTTTTATTATTATTTTTTTTATGTTTTCTTTTTTTTTTTAAATATTTTATTGATTTTTTACAGAGAGGAAGGGAGAGAGATAGAGAGTCAGAAACATCGATGAGAGAGAAACACCAATCAGCTGCCTCCTGCACACTCCCCACTGGGAATGTGCCCACAACCAAGGCACATGCCCTTGACCGGAACCGAACCTGGGACCCTTCAGTCCGAAGGCTGACGCTCTATCCACTGAGCCAAACCGGTTTTGGTGGTAAGAAAAGTTTTAAAGCACCAGAGAGAAGTGGGTCTCTCTGTGTACCTGGGTATCTCTGTGTACCTGAGTCACACCGTGTACCTGAGTCACAACATGTACCTGGGTCTCTCTGTGTACCTGGGTCACACTGTGTACCTGGGTCTCTGTGTACCTGGGTCTCTCTGTGTACCTGGGCCTCTCTGTGTACCTAGGCCTCTCTGTGTACCTGGGTCACACTGTGTACCTAGGTCGCACCGTGTACCTGAGTCACACCGTGTACCTGAGTCACACTGTGTACCTGGGTCTCTCTGTGTACCTGGGTCACACTGTGTACCTGGGTCTCTGTGTACCTGGGTCTCTCTGTGTACCTGGGTCTCTCTGTGTACCTGGGCCTGTCTGTGTACCTAGGCCTCTCTGTGTACCTGGGTCTCTCTGTGTACCTGAGTCACACCATGTACCTGGGTCGCACTGTGTACCTGAGTCACACCGTGTACCTGGGTCGCACTGTGTACCTGAGTCACACCGTGTACCTGGGTCGCACTGTGAACCTGGGTTGCACTGTGTACCTAGGTTGCTCTGTGTACCTGGGTTGCTCTGTGTACCTGGACAGCCGCATCTCTGCACGAACATTCAGGTCATGTTCAGAGCGTGGTGCCACTGGATCCCCAAAGGCCTCTGGATTGGCCAAGACACACGCGTTAGGGCTCTAGCTTCAGAGTTTTATTGAGTTGTAATACTTGAGACGGTAATCCATTGTGACCTGTAGGATACATCTAGTCGCCAGAACTGTATTCATCGGAAAATGTTCTTTGTTGCAGACGGGAGGAGGGTGGAGGTGCGCAGGCCTCGCTGGCTGCGTCCGGCGCCCGTGGGGAAGGAGGCCCCACGTGGTGGCTGTGTCCGGCACCCATGGGGAAGGCAGCACCAGGCGGTGGCTGTGTCCGGCGCCCGCGGGGAAGGAGGCCCACTCACCGTGGTGGCTGTGGGACGTGGGTTCATCTCCTGTGTCTCTTCCTTTTCCCTCACGCAGCAGGCAGCACCGCAGCCCCAGCTGGGAGACATCGAGGTCTGTCCTGGGAACCACGGAGTGAGCAGAGGGGTTACACCTGGTCCTCTTCTGTGGGCTAGGGTACAGTGAGCTGGGCTGGTGCACCCATTCCTGGCTGCACCCCAACTTTCCCAAAGAGCGCTGACTGCGACCACCTCCCCCTGCCTGTGGGAGCCACTGCAGGTCTGTACCCAGCCCCCTCCCATGACACAAGGCCTGCCCAGGGTGGAAATGTGATGAATCTAAAACTGGAATGAAGAAAGTTTAGCTTGGGGCACACACTTTGTGTGTGTGTGTTGTGCGCTTTTAAAAACGTATTTGTGCCCAGCCAGTGTGGCTCAATGGTTGAGCATCGACCTACAAACCAGAAGGTCAGGGTTCAACTCCTGGTCAGGGCATGTGCCCAGGTTGCAGGCTCGATCCCCAGTAGGGGGCGTGCAGGAGGCAGCTGATCAATGATTCTCTCTCATCATGGATGTTTCTGTCTCTCTCCCTCTCCCTTCCTCTCTGAAATCAATTAAAAAATATAAAATATATATTTGTATGCTTATTTGTTTAAAAATTTTTGTCTGGAGCAAGAAGTCCCTACCCGTGCCAGCCCAGAGCACTAAATCCTGAGAACAGAGAGCTCAACACCCACACGGAGACCCAGGGCGCTCGGGGGCGAAGGCCTCGCTGGTTTGCTGGGGAGGAGGCCCGGGCAGCCCCCAGGATGGGATCGCGCTGTGGGAGCGGCATCCTCTTTCCTGCGTGTCCTGAGGCTCGCACCGCACTGGGCCACGGTGTGGGAGGCAGAGGGAGCCAACAGCACTGCACAAAGTCGCCAGGCAATTCACCCCGTGGGCACGGCGCCTGGAATCATAATCAGACCTCGACTTCTTCACAGCCTTCTCACTTCGGATCTTCCAAATAAAAAATAAATATTGAGCCCTAACTGGTTTGGCTCAGTGGATAGAGTGTTGGCCTGCAGACTGAAAGGTCCCGGGTTCGATTCCGGCCAAGGGCATGTACCTTGGTTGCGGGCACATCCCCAGTAGGGGGTGTGCAGGAGGCAGCTGATTGATGTTTCTCTCTCATCGATGTTTCTAACTCTCTATCCCTCTCCCTTCCTCTCTGTAAAAAATCAATAAAATATATTTAAAAAAAAATACGGAGGGCAATTCTTCCTTTCGTCCTCCGGGTGCGTGCAGGAGCGATGGGTCATCGTGTGAGCACCCTCTCGCTTCATGAGGAAGGTATTGACTTATGACCTCAATAGCAGCACGTCCGTCTCGGTGGTGACTAAGAAGGGGGCCTGGCGAGGCTCTGGGTTAATATTTTCCTCTCTTTAGACGTGGTGGGCGTGCTGGGCAATCCCTCTCATTCAGCGCCTGCTTTCCTCCCATTACTGGGCGCGTTGTTTGTGTCCCGTTGGCTTGCTGTGCTCGGAGCAGCCACAAGGGGGCAGCCAACCCCAGTGCCAGGCCTTAGGCCGCCCTGGGCTGCAGCCGCTTTGGGACCTGCCTGGGAGGGGACAGATGATTGGATTAGGTCGCCTTCTGGGCTGGACACAAAAGCACTTGTCCTGGAGGGAAGCCCAGCCCCGCTGGTCTGGCTCCGAGGGAGGGAGCCGAGGGAGCTGTGGGAGCCGTGAACCTGAGCAGACCTAGTCATTACTTGATGGGTCTGGGCTGTGAAGCGAGGGAGCCCTGTGCACGGCCGGTCCTGCTGCTTCTGGTCTGAGGGCCTGGATCAGGGCTCTGAGTGTCATTCAAGTCACAGTTCCCTCGGGCGACACAGACAGCCCACCCAGCCCTGTGGGTCCCGGTGAAACCACGGGCAAACCTGCCTTCCCCGCAGGCCACGGGCTGCCCACGGAGCCCAGCAGAGGGGGTCTGAGTCATGGGGGGAGGGGTTTGGGGGAGGGGGCGGCGTGGTGGCTGAGGCCCTGGGCGTGCTGGCTCCTTGGAGACGGAACTTGGCCAAAACAAAAGGGCCGGGAGCCTTGGTGGCTTTGTGGCCCCGTCCAGGGCAGAGGGCGTCGGCCACGTAACTGAGCGGTAGCTCTGAGCACCGTGCCAGCTATGCCTGGTGCCCTCGGTGCCCAGTGCCAGCTGTGCCTGGTGCCCATGGTGCCCGGTGCCTGCGGTGCCCGGGCCTGCAGCTCTCATCCTCTGTGGGGTGTGGGGTCGCGGAGGAGACGAGGCAGTCGCCTGCACAGGGACCAATGAGACACGCGACTGCGGACTTGACGCTTCAGCTCACAGAGCTTCCCCATCGGATGTTGCCTCGGTTGAGCCTCTGGGAGGCCCAGGAGGCAGCTGGGATGGGAGGGGCGGGCGGGGAAGGGAGAGAAGAGGGGGCTGTGAGCGAGGACCAGGGAGCCTGCGGCCCCTCCCGCCCTCCGTCCTTCCCCGATGGGGATGCAGGCGAGTTCAGGAAGCAGAGAGTTTGTCAGCGTCACGGGTCTTTACCACAGACACGCACACAGCCCAGGGCGGTGTGCCTTTTTTATTTTTTTGAAAGATATTTTTATTGATGTCAGAGAGGAAGGGAGAGGGAGAGAGAGAAACATCAATGATGAGAGAGAATCATGGATTGGCTGCCTCCTGCACACCCCACACTGGGGATCGAGTCTGCAACCCGGGCATGTGCCCTGATTGGGAATTGAACCTCCTGGTTCTTAGGTCGATATTCAACCACTGAGCCATGCTGGCCGGGCTTAAATGTATTTAATTGTCAGAATCACTGAGGACACGCTCACGCGTGTATATGACTTTTTACCTCCGGCGTCAGCATGTGCTGGCGGGCCCAGTGATACACCTGGTGAAGTTCCACAGGATCATGGTAGTTTGGGGAGACCCCCCCCCACTTTCTACTCCTGGAGAGACAGGTTCCTCGAGGGCTGGTGACTTGGCGAGTTCCCTGCTGTTTGGAGGTGAGGCTGAAGCCCTGCCCGCCCTCCTGACCTGCGCGGGGTGGCCACAGGGGGGACCACGCGTGGATGAGCTGCCAGCGGGCTCTCAGCTGAGCTCTAGAAGCGCCATGTCTTCCGGGGACCACACAGTTCCTCTTCCTCCCCCTGCCACTCGCTCCTTGAGTGTGAGGGGGCAGGTGCTGCCAGAGGGCCGGGACCGTGTGCAGGCGGCTGGGGACCCATGAGCGGGTGCCTGGGGGGACCTGTGTGCAGGCGGCTGTGGGGACTCGTGTGCAGGTGGGTCCTGTGTGCAGGTGGGACCCGTGTGCAGGTGGGACCCGTGTGCCGGTGGCCGCAGGGACTCATGTGCAGGTGGGACCTGTGTACAGGCGGCTGGGTGACCCGTGTGCCGGTGGGACCCGTGTGCCGGTGGGACCCGTGTGCAGGCAGCCCGGGGCCCTGGTGCGCACCTCCCTGCTGCCCTCTGGCCCGCCCTCTGCTCAGGCGCTGAGCCTGCTGTAGGCTGGGGACAGCCCTCACGGGGACGCTGCCATCTCCCTGGGGCGCCAGCCTCCCAAGGGCTCTGTGAGCCAGATGCCAGCTGCAGGCAGTGGCAGGGGAGGCAGCGGAACAGCCAAGTCCAGTCTCCACTGAGGTGGCCCGTGCCCGGCAGGACCCTCTCGGGAGCAGGCGGTCAGGGAGGCGGCATTTGGGGGGAGAGCCGGTCGCTGGCTGAGCCCCGGGGCCGGTCCCTGACCTGTGCGTGGGAGCGAGGCTGGCGGACTCTCAGCACTCAGATGGCGGGAACACTGACCTGCACCCCAAGAACCCTACTTCTCTCATGTGTTGACCTGTATTTAAACAACAGTCCTCAGTGATGAACAAAGTTACGTCTTCCATTCCCTCCACAGAAGGCATGGCAGGTGTTTCCCCTCCTGCTGTGGAGGTGCCTGCAGCGTGTCCTCCCTCCTGCCCCTCTGCACCCCCACCCCTACCCCCACCTGCACCCCCACCCCCACCCCCACCTGCACCCCCACCCTCACCCTCACCCGCACCCTCACCCCCACCCGCACCCCCACCCTCACCCCCATCCCCACCCTCACCCTCACCCTCATCCCCACCTGCACCCCCACCTGCACCCCCACCCCACCCCCACCCCACCCCCCACCCTCACCCGCACCCCCACCCTCACCCCCATCCCCACCCCCACCCTCACCCCCATCCCCACCCTCACCCTCACCCTCATCCTCACCCGCACCCCCACCCCCACCCCCACCCCCACCCCACCCTCACCCGCACCCTCACCCCCACCCGCACCCCCACCCTCACCCCCACCCGCACCCCCACCCTCACCCCCATCCCCACCATCACCCTCACCCTCATCCCCACCCCCACCCCACCCCCACCCTCACCCGCACCCCCACCCTCACCCGCACCCCCACCCTCACCCCCATCCCCACCCTCACCCTCACCCTCATCCCCACCCGCACCCCCACCCGCACCCCCACCCCCACCCTCACCCTCACCCGCACCCCCCATCCTCACCCTCACCCTCACCCTCACCCTCATCCCCACCCGCACCCCCACCCCCACCCTCACCCGCACCCCCACCCCCACCCTCACCCCCATCCCCACCCCCACCCTCACCCCCCATCCCCACCCTCACCCTCACCCTCACCCTCACCCCCACTCGCACCCTCACCCCCACCCACGGTCTGTCTGGCTAAGGACGCCTCTGCAGACCTGGCCCAGCTGTGAGGGCCCTGGTGGTGGAGACAATGCCTGGGCTCAGAGCTTCACTGCTGGCGGAAGAGACCAGGCGGCAGGGGGGCTGGGACAGGTGCCCACCTGGGCCCTCAGTCTCTTTCTAAGACTCGGAGGGGCCAACGGGCCAACAGCCCTGGGTCAAGAGGCCACGCTCCTGCCGCAGAGCCGCTGCCCATGGACCTCCTGGTGCCCCGGCCCCGGCGAGCCCGCAGGCCCCCAGGACGGGCAGCACCTGGTGGGCTGCTCCCGCGCAGCGGGGAAACAGGCCGCGCACTGATCAGTCATCACCACGGGGCTCCCAGCCCCTCCCTGCTCACCTGCCCTGTGACCAGCAGGCCGGCTCCCTTTGGCACCGAGCACAGCGGCTCAGACGTTCCATCGGGTCCAGGGAACAGGTAGGGACTGGTTCCCAGCGAGGGGAAAAACACAGCAAATACTTTGGACTGAACTCCGTGCGCGTGTCTTGCTGCGGCTTGCAGGCCCCGCGCGGGCTCTCAGACGGCGCTAATTAGCCCCGGAGCCAAGTGGGGCAGCCCTGAGAAGCCCTGGCTCTGCTAATCTGATCCCGCCGCCGGGAGGGGCCGCGGGCCTGGGACCTGGGAGGAGTGGGGCGGCTGGGGCGTGGGAAGAGCTCGCTCCGGAGGC
The DNA here is from genome assembly GCF_028538775.1 of Myotis yumanensis. Classification (NCBI taxonomy): domain Eukaryota; kingdom Metazoa; phylum Chordata; class Mammalia; order Chiroptera; family Vespertilionidae; genus Myotis; species Myotis yumanensis. The sequence goes on along the minus strand of NW_027223753.1, from coordinate 214,767,244 downwards.
TGGGGCCACGGTTGGACCGGCCAACCTGTTGGTCAAGCAAACAAGCGGGTAGACTTCCCCGCTGGGCTCAGTGCCCTGGCTGAGAGAGGAGGCGCCCACTCCAGTCCTGGCTGGGCCTCCAGCTTCCCTGAGGCCTGGGGCCAGTGAACCCGTCTGCGCTGCTGCGTCTCGTCTGTGAAATGGGTACAGGGCATCCATCCTGTGGGAAGCAAATGAGATGAGGGTGATGCTGTGGACACGGGCCCTGGTCGGATCCCTGCAAGGCCATGGTCAGCGGGGCTGGCCAGGGGGTGGGGAGAGAGGAACAGGGCGAGTGTGGGCACGTTTCCCCGAGGGAAGAACAGCTGCAGGCGGCCCAGGGCACCCAGGAGACGGGATGCGGGGGCAGGAGGCTGCTCTGCAGCCCGGGAGGCAGCTCCCAGGAGCTCGGCACTCCTGGGGCCCGAGGGGGAAGTCAGCCTGCCTGGCCGAGGCCCGGGGAGTGCAAAGGCCCTTTCCTCGGAGCTGGTCCTCCGTGGAGACCCACTGTGTTCACAGAGGCCCCGGGGCACCTATGCCTGCCCCCCCCCCCCCGAGCACCCCGGGGGGGCCAGCCCTCCCCTGGGCCTGAGCTTCCTGGAGACACCTCGGGCACGGTCCCCGCCACACTGTTGCCCCTGCCCTGGTGCCGACAGCCTCCCCACCACCCCAGGAGGCCCCGAGGTTTTGAGTCTCCGGAAGAGAGTCTCCTCCCAAGAAATACTTGCTGAACCCAACGGAGCCCTTTCTGAAGCATTGAGGCCATGGAGGGGTGGGGGCCTCCCTGAAGTCACGTGCCCATCGGCAGATGCAGCCCGTGCGCGCAGGCAGGTCGGGCACGGCCAGATCCGCGTCCCCCTCTCAGTGGGTGGGAGACGGGAGACTTCTCAGCAGCCATGACGCGGACCCTTTAACTGCTGAGGGAAATAGCTGCGGGCCGCTGTGTTAACCTCCAAACCCTTCACCTCCTTCCCTGGTGGCCTCCTCAGATCTCACCCTCCACCCAGTTTCCCACCAGCCACCTGCTCCTCAGAGACGCTGATCACATCGCTCGGTCTCGCCCCACAGGTGTCGGTATGTGTTGGTTGGCAGCCACCCACCTGGGTTCTGCTGGTGAACGCGCCCACGTGGCCCAGCCGTCGCAGACGTCACAGGGAGCACGTCTGGATGGTGGGATGCAGCAACTGCTGCTCCGTGTCTGTGCCGTGTGGCGTGTCCTGTGGTTCGTGTGGCATGGTCCCCCCTGCCTCTGCCACAGAGCCTGGCTTGAGTAGCTGGCTGGATCCTGGCCGGGGCTGGGCTCAGTGATGACCTCTTTGGTCCTTTCGTGCATCTCCACGTCCTTTCCCTGCAGCTGATGAGGATGCTTCTAGTGTACCCCTGGCCTGGGACCATCTGTCGGCATCCTGCTATTGGGGATGAGGCTGGGGACCCCCGCTGAGGTACCAAAGCAGCTGAAGTCACCCACCGTGGATTGGGGTGGCCATGGTCTCCGGGGTGTTTGAGGTCAGATCTAGAGGGGAGAGAAAGAGGCTCACCCTTTCCCTTCAAGGTCAAGGCTATCTGTGGCCACCGTCTCCAATGGGAGACTTAACGAAAGGGTCTTAACAAGAGACCAACGTCTGGTAATTCCAGGGGAAACTTGAAATGCATACCCCAGCTGAGAAAACAGCGCAGTGATTCCTGCTCACACTGGGGCGTCAGTCACCGGGCTGGGGCCTTTTCTGCGAGCAGGCTGGGCTAGGAGGCGTAGAGAGCCACTGAGGGGGTGAGTGAGCTTCACTGGATTCGACTCCACGGGAAAGTGCGGCCAGCGGTGAAGTACCCTGGCCTGCTCTGCTGTTTTTAGATGACTTGGCAGGTGGTAGGAACCATATCATCTTGGCTGAGTCACTGAACTTTTCCATATTTCAGTGTCTTCATCTGTGTGCTGGAGACAATCATGATATCCACCCACACACCCAACCCGACTTCTGGGGACAGAAGGGAAGAGCAAGTGAGGCGATGGACTTCTTTTTGTAAAACGTTATGCCACTTGGATTTGTCATAACTTGGTTGAATGGGTCTTGGGTGTCTAAATGTCAGCTCTTAGTTCCAATGTTCACATCTATTTAGTTTTTTATATTGAAGTACTAGAGGCCCAGTGCACAAAAATTTGTGCACTTGGGGGGGTCCCTCAGCCCAGCCTATGCCCTCTTGCAGTCTGGAGCCCCTTGGAGGATGTCCACCTGCTGGCTTAGGACCACTCCCTGGGGATAGGGCCCAAGCTGGCAGTCAGACATCCCTCTGGCAGCCCAGTAGCAAAGGTATGGTCAATTTGCATGTTTGCCTTTTATTAGTGTAGATATGTGGATGCATAAACATGCACCAACTTGTGGTTTAGCTTGATGAGCTGGAACCCAGAGGCACAGCATTATCAGCGCCCAAGAAGCCCTTCGTGCCTTCTCCCCGTCACTGTGCCCTCTGTCCCTCCTCGAGGTCATCACTATCCAGGCCTTTAAAAGCTCAGATCCGTGTTTTCCTGTTTGGAACTCTGCACATGGACTCATACAGTATGTGTTTTTTGTTTGTTTAGCTTCTTAACCTTACGTTTGTGAGAAAGATCTGTTGCTGAAGCAGTCCTTTATGAATTTTCATTACTGCATGGTATCCTATCGTATAACTAGACCACAATTTAGACTATTCTAATTGATTGATTATTGAATGGTTAACCCATTCAATGAATTCTTGGAAAAAACCCAACTTGACCTGATGTATTATCGTTTTTTTATATTGATGGATTCAGTTTGATCATATTTTATTCTCTCTTTGACCTCTGTGCTTATGACTGTGATTGCTTTGTTTTTCTTCTTTGCCATGTTCTTTTCAGGTCTTGGTATCAAGGTTATGCTGGCTTCTTTTATCCTCCATGTGCACTTTTACTTTAAAAATCTGTATTTCAGCCTGGCTATTTCTTTTGACCTATCTCCTAATTCACGAATCCTCTCTTTAGCTGTCTCTCATGTACTGTTACATTTATTAATTAAGTTCTTTTTTTTTATTGTCTACAGTTTTACATATGTCTCTTTTTCCCCCAATTGACACCCCCCCCCCCATATTAGTTTAAGTTCTTAATTCCAGTCCAAGTATTTTTAAATCATAGCATTTTCTTTTTTCTTTTTATGCTTTCATGTTGTCCACTGAGGGTCTGCATATAGCCACATACATTTCTTGCTTTATTAATCAGATGTAGTTCCAGTCCATCTCTGATAATGTCTGTGGGACTGTCCCTTTATCTGTGCTTCCTGTTGGTTGTCAGTTATTTGTTCATGCCTTCTGGAGCCTCAGGGAGTTTGGGCTGAACACGGAGGATTGTGTGTAAACGTGGTTGCGATCACGTGAGGCCCTGGATGCTTTTGGGAGGCAGTGACGTTAGAGTCATTCACCTTAGTCCACGCAGGCATCGAGGCATCAGTGTCTGGGCCTCCGTACTTGTGAGGCTGCAATCCCAAGGGCAGCTCTTTGCACACCTCAGCTGAAATTCTGGGCCCCCTGTCGGCGCCTCTCTCACCTCTCTTCCTTAAACGGCCCTTCACCCTGACTTTTGTCCCTGGACTTTTAAGACTAACAGAAATATTTTAGCTTCTCAGAATTCTCGAGAAACAAAAACTACCTGCAGGGGAAAAGCAGAATCAGTGCCAATGCCAGACTCACCCCCCTTCTCACGTCTTTTCCTTTTCCCTTTCTTTCTAGGACATTGGCTTCTTAGGTGTCTGCTGCCTTGGTTTGATATGTCTTCAAACACACACACACACATATGCACACATGCACACACACACATGCACGCACACACATGTGCGCACTTTGACGATTCCTTAGTTGTTCCCTGTGGGGTGGGTGTTGGCTGTATTACACGGCTCCACTGCAGGCAGAGATCTTTCAAAATCTGCTTTTCACATTCCAAATGCATGGCTCCTTCTAACGCCAGGCTGGGCGGCCGGACATGCTTCCGAGAACCAGTCCGGAGAAGCCTATGTTGTGTTTCTGATTTCAGAAAGCACATCCCCTTGAACTCAAAGCTTCTGGCACTTTACTTCTTCACCCCCAGGCTCACACACCCTTTCTTGTTCCGCAGTCACCTCCGCCTGCGCAAGGCGTGCGGAAGCGGCCCACAGTCCGGACCTGCGCTCAGGGCGACTGGGAAGGTGTTCCCCAGAACCAACAGGGGAGCCTGTGGACACCCAGCCTGTTGAGCCACGCGACCTGGCCCCAGGCTGTCCGTGACTTCGGAGTCGCTCTCTGTGCTTCGAGCTCTGGCAGCACCCGGGGAAGGCTGTCTGTGGGCGCTGACTTGCCCGTGACTTTCTGATGGTTTCCTTTGTCAACATGACCAACTAGTTGTGAATCAGAGTCATGGCATCTTCAGAATGACACACGCAGAGGCTCAGACCTGCACCCTTTTAAATGCAGCCTCATTAAAGGGAGGTGCTGAGCCTTGTAAATGCTGGGAATAGCGCCGAGTCCTCCATTCAAGGCGTTTAGCACACACGGCAGGACTCATTGCTGAGACAGCCCGGGAGCTGCCTCAGGGGCCATTCTAAAAGAACTGCCGTTTCCACTCACAATGATACATCTGATAAGGGCTGATCTCAGAAATTTATAAAGAACTTATAAAGCTCAACATCAGAAAAACAAACAGTCCAATTAAAAAATGGGCAAAGGACCTGAACAGACACTTCTCCAAAGGGACACACAGATGGCCAATAGACACATGAAAAGATGCTCAACATCACTAATCACCAGAGAAATGCAAATAAAAACCACCATGAAATATCTCCTCACACCTGTCAGAATGGCCATCATCAACAAATCAACAAACAGCAAGTGTTAGTGAGCACGTGGAGATAAGGGAGCCCTCGTGCACTGCTGGTGGGAATGCAGACAGGGCAGCCACTGTGGAAGACGGCATGGAGTTTCCTCAAGAAATTAAAACTGGAGCTGCCTTATGAGCCAGTGATTCCACTTCTGGGAATATATCAGAAGAAACAAGAAACACTGATTTTTTTTTTAATATTTTAATAATTTTTATTTCTTAAAGTATTACAAAGAGTATTACATATGTCTCCTTTTTTCCCCCCCTTGACATTCCCCTGGCCCCTACCCCCCACCCCCCCCCGCCCCGTGTCTTGTGTCCATTGGTTAATCTTATATGCATGCATATAAGTCCTTCAGTTGGTCTCTTAATCCCCCCCCCCCCCCAACCCTCCCCAGGCTTCCCACTGTAGTTTAACATTCTGTTCAATGTTGCTCTGCTTCTGTATCTACCCCTGTTCATCAGTCCATACTGGTCCCCTTTATTTGTCCCAACCTCACTGGAGTAGTCTCAACCTCACCAGGGCCGTCAGAGCCTCACCAGGGCCGTTTCAACCTCACCGGGGCCGTCCCTACCTCACGGGGGCCATAAGAAACACTGATTTAAAAGAATATGTGTCCCCCTATGTTCATTGCAGCGTTATTTACAACAGCCAAGATTTGGAAGCAGCCCAGGTGCCCATCGGTAGATGAGTGGATAAAAAGGCTGTGGTACATTTACACAATGGCATACCACTGGGCCATAAAAAAATAAAAGAAATCTTACCTTTTGCAACAGCGTGGATGGGTCTGGCGAACGTTATGCTAAGTGAGATAAGCCAGTCAGAGACAGACCAGTGCCATATGATGTCACATATATGTGGAACCTAACGAACAAAATAAAGCAACAACACAACAAAAAGAAACAGACTCAGAGCACAGGCTGGCCGCTGTCAGAGGGGAGGGGCTTGGGGAGCTGGGTGAAAGAGGTGAAAGGATGAAGCCAAAAACCTCCCCAAACTCACAGACACAGACAACAGCGGGATGGTTCCCAGGGGGCAAGGTGGGGGGGAAGGAGAGGAGGTGCCGAGGGGAGAAACGGTGATGGAAGGCGACTTGACTTGGGGTGGTGAACACACCGTACAATGCACAATGATGTATTACTAGAGAATTGTACGCCTGAAACCGATTTAATTTTATTAACTAGTGTCACTTCAATAAACTCAATGAAAAATTATAAAAGAAATAAATGGTAAAGTACAGTATGTCTTAAAGTGACAAGCCCAAGAGCCGAGAATGACTTTGATCTTTAAGGGGCTCATGAACAGGGCAGAGCACCTGCAGAGCTCTATTCCCGTATGCAAATGTCGGGAGGGACCCAGCAGTGCTCAGGCCTGTGGGTGTTGGCCCTCAGCCCCAGGGAGCCGGGAAGAGGCTAATTTCATCCAACTCTTCACAAACTTTTTACGGTGCGAAGCCAGCATTCGTCCCTCCTTGGTAACCAGTGAACTGGAGTCTTGCTCAAGCCTTGCTTTTCCAGCGGGGCCTGAACCCATCATTACAGACACGATTTGTGAAGAAAGAAAGAGACAGTGGGACCCAAAGAAAGAGTGTTTTGCTCCTGAGTGAAACCTGTGGCTGCTGCCGCCTTATGTTACCTTGGTGAAGGCGGATCCACCTGTCTCCTCCCCCTCCCTGCCACCCAGGCCTGGCCCTCTTCTTTTTGAAAAAATATATTTTATTGATGTCAGAGAGAAAGGGAGAGAGAGAGAGATAGAAACATCAATGATGAGAGAGAGTCACTGATTGGCTGCCTCCTGCATGCCCCACATTGGGGATTGAGCCTGCAACCTGGGTGTGTGCCCTGACTGGGAATTGAACCTTGACCTTCTGGTTCATAGATCAATGCTCAACCACTGCGCCACGCGGCCGGGCTTGTGCCCCTTCTTCATAGTGACCGGTAACCCTCCGGGGTCGTCGGTGGGCAGCCTGCTTGTCTGCTCTGTCCTGGGAGCAGCCAGAGGCTCACATACAGCGCAGGGACGTGGTCAGGGCTGTGGTAAGAGACATTCAAAGGAGATGCATAACTATGCGACCTGCACCCCCATGGACTCTGTCCCTCTCAACAGCACGTGGCTGTTTGTCCCTTCTCTGACCCTGAGGGGCCAGGTCATGGGAAGAAGTAGCCTTCATGGTGCATGAGGGCTCACAGGCCAGGAATGCAGGTCTGTGGTGGTTCCAGCAGCAGCCAATGACTCTTCCTCCCCGCTTCCATGGCGACCACAGGCATCGCTTGTCCTGTGACAGGTCTGGCCACAGAGTCCAAGGAGATCTCGCACCAGCGCGAAGTCTATTGAGCCAAAAGTGAGTTTGACCTCATTAGCCGCCTACTTGCACCGAGTCCGAGGAATGATCAATGAAGTGGCATGTATTCAGCGCCTGAGCTCAGAAACAGCACAAACCTGCAGCGAGGGTCTCCTGTGTCCCTCCCACGCTCACCCAGTGTGACCCCATCTCCTGAACGCTGTGTTCACCATTCCCCCGATTTTCTTCTAACCCCACGTGGGCCTCAGCAAGGTGAGTGGGAGACTTGGGCACAGAGACACACGGGGCGGGGGGCGGGGGGGGGGGAGGGGGGGCGGGCAGGGGGGAGGGTGAGAACCGAAGACCTGGGGGGGCACTGAGGATGGGGGGGTATCACCGAAGACCTGGGGGGGAGCCCCCAGGACGGGGGTGAGGAGCAGAAGCAGAGAGGTCTGGACAGATCCTCCCTCAGAGCCTCCAGACCGAGCCGTCCTTGCCAACACCATGACCTGGAACTCTGGCCTCCAGACAGTGTTAAGCCACCAGCGTGGGGTGCTGTCAGGGCAGCTTCGGGACACTGCGTGGGTGGTGCCGGCTAATCGTGGGTCCGCCTCCTCCGTCGGGGGAGGGGACGCGGCCTGGTCAAGGCCTGTCTGGTGAAAGGCCGCCTTTGGCGGGAGACGCCCCAGCTCACTCACATGCAGGACCCTCTCGGGGTCACTGAGGCGAGGAAGCGGTGCCCGCTCCAGGATTTCCATTAACACAGGACCCTGCTCTGCATGCGCAAGACTTTCATCCTCAGGTGCTGCCTCAGGGACACGGGAGCAGAGGGGACGGGAGGGATGCGGATGTGGTTCCCGAGGCTGGATCTGCCCACACCCGCCTCCACCAGCGGCGTGAGTGCATTCCCGCGTCTCCTCCCCTCCTGTGGGTCAGGGAGGAGGCACCGCCATCCCCGGGAAGCCCCAGGGCTGGGCGAGGCGAAACTGAGGATAACAGAATGGACTCTGGACTTTAATGAGCGATAAAGGGTTGGTATTGGCTCATTCATTGTTGCAAAGGCACCTCCTGATGTTTGAAATATCAATGATAGGGATGCATGCTCTGGGGTGCACGTGCTGGGGTGCACGTGCTGGGGTGCGCGTGCTGGGGTGTGAGTGCTGGGGTGCACGTGCTGGGGTCTGAGTGCTGGGGTGTGCGTGCTGGGATGCATGTGCTGGGGTGTGCGTGCTGGGGTGTGCGTGCCGGGGTCTGAGTGCTGGGGTGCACGTGCTGGGGTGCGCATGATGCCAGGGGATGGGGACTGTCCAGACTATTTTGTAAATTTCCCTGTAAGTCTAAAACTTCTAAAAAATAAAGTTTATGGCCTGGACGGCGTGGCTCAGTGGTTGAGTGTCAACTTGTGAAGCAGGTCAAGGTTCAATTCTGGTGAAGGCACATGCCGGGGTTGTAGGCTCGGTCCCCAGAAGGGGATGTGCAGGAGGCAGCTAGTCAATGATTCTCTCATCATTGGTGTTTTCCTCTCTCTCCCTCTCTGTTCCTCTCTGAAATCAATAATAATAATAATAATAATAATAATAATAATTATATATAAAATAAAGTTTATGAATTAAAAATAAAGCAATAAAGGAAGAGCACTGTGAGAGGGTGTGGTGGACCCCCCCTGAGGCCACTCAGCTGTCACGGGGTCTGATACCCTCGGGCGTGTGGGAGGTGGCTCTGACCTGGAACCTCACTGTGACCTTGTGCCTGAAGCCCTTTTGTCCCCACCTGCCCGCTGTGTGCCCCCAACGCTCGCACAGTCATTTCTCCTGCTTTTCGAGAAGGGGCTATCCCCGGAGGCCACCGTCAAGGGTTTGGACAGCTCCTCTGTCGACAGTGGCTGGAGTACTGCTCTGAGCTTCAGGACAGAGGGTGTTGGAAGCAGGCGTCCGGGCCAGGTCACTGCTCCTCCATCAGGGGCCCAGCAGCCCGGGCGAACCCCTGCTCCCTGAACCTTGGCTTTCTCGTGTCCCCAGGGCCAGTGTACGGCCCCAGCCAGCCGGTGTCTGCGGAGCCCGCGGCGGAGCCTGGCTTCAGTAGCACTTACCACGCCTGTGGTTTCTCTGCAGGCCGGCTCTCCTCCTCTGCAGCACGTGAGCGCTTCGGAAGGTGCTGGAACCTCTCCGCACCCAGGCCTGGCTCAAATACCTCCAGAGACAGCAGCGACCTAACTCCCACCTGGCGAGTCTCAGTCTTCCTCTTCCTACAGCATGAGGCGCCGACCCCAGAAACTTAACTCAACAAAACCTCCTGAAAGAGTGATGGTCAAAACATCAAGTCTTTATGAACCCGCAGTTCGCTTTAAGTGTACAAAAGTTCTAGCACAGGGCACGTGTGCACGCAGAAGGCCTCAGAGGGCTGTTCCCATGCAAGACACCAGGGCAGCGTGGTGCCCGCCAGGAAAGGGCGGTAGATGGGGTGGCACAGCCGTGTGCCAGCTGAAGGAGGTCTAAGTGTGTCGATGGGGAAGCAGAAACTCTGCCCTTTGCATGGACGCAGGTAAAACATGGTCTGTGCACTGTGGGTACGGAAAAGCCTGGAAGGATGAGCACAAAACAGCTGACAGCCCCAGCCAGGCGTGGGGTGGGAGAAGTGGAACGTTTCAGCTTTTTATCGGGTGTTGTTTACATTTTTATTTTATTGCATTTATTGGGGTGACACTGGTTAATAAAACCATAAAATTTCACGTGCACAACCCAACAAAACCTCATCTGCACACGGCCTCGTGTGCCCATTGTCCGTCCGCCTGTATCTCCTCCTTTGCCCATCTCCCCTCCCACCCCTTTCCTCTGGCTGTTACCACACTGTTGTCTGTGCCTGTGTGTTATCTATACTAATAATAGAGGAATATGCAAATTGTCCGGGACACCATCACAGTCACAGTAACAATCCGAACAGGCTGCGTGGGGCGACCAGGCCGGCAGGGGGGTTAGTGAGGGACGACCAAACGACTGAACATCAGGCTGCATGGGGCAACCAGGCTGGCAGGGGGGGCAGTTGGGGGCGACCATGCCAGCAGGGGGGGCAGTTGGGGGCAACCGGGCCAGCAGAGGGGGCAGTTGGGGGTGATCAGGCTGGCAGGGGGGGGCAGTTAGGGGCAATCAGGCAGTCAGGCAGGTGAGCAGTTAGGAGCCAGCGGTCCTGAATTGTGGGAGGGATGCCCAACTGCAAGTTCAGGCCCGATCCTTGGGATCGGGCCTAAACCGGCAGTCAGACATCCCCCAAGGGGTCCCGGATTAGAGAGGGTGCAGGCTGGGTTGAGGGGACCCCTCCTCCCATGCACAACTTGTGTGCACTGGGCATATATATATATATATATATTTTTTTTTTTTTTCTTAATCCCTCTACCTTTTTTCATCCAGCCCCCAAACTCCTCCCCTCTGACTGCTACCTGTCTGTTCTCTTTCTCTGTGAGTCTGTTTCCACCTTGTTTGTGAAATTATTTTGTTCATTAGATGCCACATGTATGTGAGACCATGTGGTAGGGTTTCCATTTCGATGCGTAGCACCACCTTGTGCAGTTAGCATGTACTGAGCATGTGTTATGTGCCAAGCTCTCAAGTGTGTGACATGCGTGAACTTATTTAGGTGCCAGCACTGGAAACTGTCTTACTTCACAGTTGAGAAGAACTGGGGCACTGGTTTCACTTGTTCCCTCGTGTGCAAATCTGGGCCCCCCCAGGCAGTCTGGCCCCTGGGGTCACGCTCTCGGCCACCCCACAGCCTCCTTCCTGACCGCAGATGACCGATCCTTCCCCCGCCTCCCGCCTCTGGCCTCGCTCATTAGCCATCACTTCCCACGTCACTAGTTTCTCTTGATCCCACTCGCTTCCGTTCCTGACATCCTTTGTGGCCATGTGTAAGAGCGTGAGACGATGGTGACAGGAACTGGAAGGAGCGTTCGGCCATGCTTCTTGGCGGGAGGTAACGTGGGTGGCACGGATCTCGGGGCGGAAACACTAGTAGTAATTTGCAGGGCACAGGGCTGGGCACGAGGGCTGGGCACGAACTGGGCATGAGGCTGGGTACAGGGGTGGGCACCAGGGCTGGGCACGAGCTGGGCATGAGGCTGGGCACAGGGCTGGGCACGAGGCTGGGCACCAGGGCTGTGCATGAAGGTTGGGCACTAGGGCTGGGCACGAGGCTGGGCACCAGGGCTGTGCATGAGGGTTGGGCACGAGGGCTGGGTCCAGGGCTGGGCACGAGGGCTGGGCATGAGGGTTGGGCACCAGGGCTGGGTCCAGGACTGGGCATGAGGCTGGGCATGAGGCTAGGCATGAGGCTGGGCACCAGGGCTGCTCTGGCAGATGGAAGGGGCCACTCCGATCACGTGGGAACCTGGGCCCGAGTGCCTGCCCTCCTGCACCACTAGAACCCCCTCGGAGAGGGCCTGGCTGCCTCCCAGCCTCTCTGGTTTCAAGCTCGAGACTGACAGTCCCTCAGGAAGGGTCTGTGGGCAGCGGGAGAAGGACCCACGCGTCCCCTGGGAGCCCCTGCGCAGAACCCGCCCCGAGCGGAGTGGCTGCCACGGGCCGCGAGGACCGCACCTGTGTGGCCTCTTTTTCAAGAGACGTTGCTGCCATCATTTCAATTTGAAAGTTTATTTTTTCCATCGATGGTTACACATCAGAACAGCACAGAGAACCCACGGTTCTTTTTTTTTTTTTTTTTGCACATTCATTTTCCCTCAAACAAAAGTGAACTTAAAAAAAAATTTGCAACCATGCCATTAGCTCTTTATAAAAGTGGATAAAAAGTAGTTTGTTTTAAAGTCTAAAATAAACAACGGAGAAAGAAGCATTTTTGTCTACAGTATTGAGCAAACATAAGAAAACATCCTCAGAAGCACACATAAAATTGAAAAAAGTTATCGTATTAACAATATTTTATAATGAAGCTTAAAACCTATTTACAGACATAAATACAATGAACTTTGTTGATGCAACTCTCCTGGAAGGAAAAAGAAACCCAACGGCCAGCCTCATGGGTCCTGACCTGGCTGAAGGGAGAGGAAAAATGCCAGAGAGACGAACAGAAAACCCCGAACAGTGCGCACTGCAGGTAAACGCACAGGCGTCTGTTCAGATGTCACAGCTGTTTTCTGAGACGAAGGTTAGACTGACGTTCGCTGTGTAACAGACCCCAAACGTGTCACCCCCCGGAAAGAAAAACCACCCAAACCGAGAATCACTGGGCGGGAGGTCCCACGGAAACAGGTACGGACAGAAACCGCAATGGGAACTGCAGGACTTGGAGTGAGACCACGCGTTTCCCGCCCAGTGAGAGCCGTTCCGTCCGTGGGCACAGCCCGGGCAGCTTCAGCTCTGACTGTACCCGGCCTGGCAGGCTCCGGCCGGGGCCGCGCTGAGGCCGAGCAGGAAGAAGCCCACTCGCGGCTCCTCCAGTTTGGACTCCTGGTGTTGGGTGGGGAGTATGCTATTTCCCACACAGAAGGAGGGGGAGAGGGGGAGAGAGACAGTGGGAGATGTTACAGGGGCAAAGAGGGAGAGAACTGTGAGTATTATCGATAGTGAGAAAAAGAAAAACTGCAATGAAACGTGTCCGTGTCCATATCTTAATTATAAATAAGATGTAGCGATGGCTTAGCTCATTTTTCTTCTCCGGCACCAAGGCTCCCGGAGACATCGGCTTTGCCATCACTGGCTGTTGGCCTCCCTGCTGAAAGGCCACCTTAATGTACCGGCCGGCTGAACGCAGTCCCTCAGGGAAAGTCACTAGGTGTGCCCTCTACCTCCCAAACAGCTGACCTCAGATTCACTTTTTCTGAAACAATTAAACACCGAATACGCTGGAAAGGGTCTCCGGATGGCCAAACCCGCGGGCCTGCGGGACAGCGAGCAGCCCTGCTCACGGTGGCCTCAGACCGAAGGCTCGCGCAACAGGTGACCTGATTCCGGTGCAGGACCCTCGGCTGATTTCCAGCTGGAATATCATCAGGGACCAGAATTGAACAACAACAAAAATTTTTTTCCTTCATTTTCCCCAGCATTTCGTCAGGGTAGATGTGGCCACAGGTGCTGGAAAGAGCACTTAAATTCAATGTGGGGTAAACGGGCTGAGGGTTCTTTTCAGAAATAGACATTTTAAATGGGCTGACAGGTCATTTTCCTGCCAAAAAAATAAAAATAAAAATAAAGCAATCTAGAATAAAACAGGAAAATGAATGCCGGAGGGAGGATTATGTCTAAAATGAACATGGACCTCGCCTGGGTTTCCCCGAGCTCTGCTTAGCCCTTTTCTAGAGAATCTTGACCTCACAAGACAGACTTCCTTCCTCTTCCCCTCTCACCAAAGTGCTACTGCGTTTGCATAAAACAGCATACCCAGGGCGGACAACAGTCGGGGTACAGCCGCTCGCATGGCAAATAATACAATAATGAATAAATAACAATACAAGAATAAACTCTGTGTTTTGCATATTCACAACTGTAAACCCACGTTCCCCACCCCTGGATACAGGAGAAATCTCAAAAACAAGTTGTTTTAAATAAACTCAGCTGTCTTTGCTGCCTGCAGCCGGAGATCTTCCTAACGCGAATCCTTACATTTACAGAATAAAAACCAAACACTGTTCTCAAGTCCTGCTCTCACACGCTCTTCCGAGCTGACCCGAAGTCGTTCCCACGAGTTGACGAGGTACATGAAACGGCCCCCGGCCATTTCGAGCGCACGCACGTCCAAGTCAGCAGTTCGTACGTATGGGCTGTAGTATTTACGTGCTCTGACCGGATCCTCCAGTCAAAACAGTGCCATCAGTTTACAGTGACATTGGCTGTGCTTGACTTGTAGCCATGGGCAGCAGTGGTGACACAGATCTTTCCGCTCACAGGACGTGCAGGTCAAAGTGCACCCTCCCTCCCTCACTCCCTCCCCCCAGGGGCGGGTCTCAGCCTGGGGACAGCGACAGGAAGGTGGGTGGTTAGTGAGCAGCACGGGGTGGGGTCCTGCACAGCTGGGACTGATGCTGTCCCGCGGGACTCCAGACAGAGGGAGACTGGAGGCCCGTCCTGGCCGGAGACCTGCAGCGGGCAAAGGGCAAAGGCACCCGGCCCAGTCCCTTCCACCCCCGGCCTCGGGGAACAGCCACACGTTTTGTTCTGTGTAAACGAGCAGGTACGGCAAACGAGGAGCATTTTCTTAAAGCTAAAAGCCACTACGTTCTGGGTTCGGCAGATCTCCTTCCCACCCCAGAACCCAGCATCGCAGGAACCCCTGAATTCACGGATTTGGCTCCCATGTGGATACTGCTCCCCCACATGGCTGACTTTGGATTTGTTCTGAAATTACCAAGAGGCACGCAGTGAGCGGATCCCGAGGCCGACAGGAAGTCCTCGCCAGAGGGGCCGTCGCTGGCCTCTCCCGAGCCCTCTGGAGCCAGGCCTGACCTCTGCTTCCAGGGGGGATCAGGCAGCAGAGCTTTTGTGGGGCTCGGCAGAGCACCCCCTGCCTCGGGGCTCTGGACGGACCCTCGGGATCTGAAAAGGCTATTAAAACATTGCTGCATTAGCTACCAACTCGTTTGATTAACATTAAAGGAAGTTTAATGTAAACAATATGTAGATAACCAAGTGATCACATTACCCATCCTTTTTCCCCAGCCTTCTTCAATGTGATACATTTAACTTTGGCTACTATCAAAAAAAAATGTAGTACTTGATATTCTTCTTCTTAATATAAGTACATTTAAATAATAAAAAAGTATCAACACATAAGTAACTGTCTATACATCAAGATACATAAATATCTAGGGATTCCTCGTGGGAATACAGTAGTTGAAAATGACCCAAAGCTGTAGCTGTTTCTTAAAAAAACAAAAACACACAACTACACAAAAGTCCAAAAGAAAAGTTAAATAAAACTTACAAGAAAAGGAATCATATTTTTTTTCAATTGTCATAGCAAGAAAGAAGCAAGCTCAAATTTTTATATATATGTATATAAAAATAAAACCACCCCAAATGCAAATACGCATTTTGCAATTTATAAGGTGCTGGAAAAGAACATGAAAAATACCAATTCGATGCCAAACAGGATGAGTTGCATCCCCCAACCCTGAACCAAACGTCCATACTCTTTGGAATAAACAATTTGGTTAAAAAGTGAAGTCAGGGTATAAAATCTTTCTTTTATTCACAGCATTGCTAATTCAGAAGCATTCACAGTTTTCCTCTGGAATCTTCCTGTTCGCCTCCCGGGGCCACATGGCCGGACGGTCACACTCTGCAGACGGCGAGCTCCGATGGCGCTGGAGGCCGGCGTGATGGCGATGGCGATGGCCCGGCCGGTCCCGCTGGTGCCAGGGGCGCGGGGTCCCGGCCGGTCCCGCTGGTGCCAGGGGCGCGGGGGCCCGGCCGGTCCAGCTGGTGCCAGGGGCGCGGGGGGCCCGGCCGGTCCAGCTGGTGCCGGTGGCGGCCCGGCGAGGCGGGCTCAGTAGGGCCGCCACACGGCCTCCTCCAGGCGCGCGGCGGGCATGGTGGGCGAGTTGCTGTGGCTGCCCTCGGCCTCGCCCGCGTCGCTGGGCGTGGGCAGGCTGGGGTGCAGCAGCGCGGCGCCCGTGGACGCGTTGGTGCAGGGCGGCAGGATGCGCGGCGGCGAGCGCTCGCCCACCATGGAGAACTGGTAGGAGCCGGCGGACGCGCCGTAGTACAGGTGGTAGGAGGGCGAGCCCGCCTGGAAGGGGCCGCCCTGCGCCTGCGAGGAGCCCGGGTAGGGCGGCGGCAGGTACGTGTGGTAGCGCGTGGCCGAGCCCATGGCCGACATGCCGATGCCGATGCCCGAGGTGACGGGCGTCGGGGAGTAGGTGAAGGCGCCCGGGTAGTGCATACGCGGGTCCGAGATGGAGGGCAGCGCCGGGAACTGGCGCGGGTCGCCGAAGGCCGTCAGCTCGGGGGCCGCTGCGGGCGGGAAAGCATCATGGTGAGTGGGGAGCTCAGGGGGCCCCGCCCTCGCTGCCAGCCCCCAGCAGGACCATTACCCAGAATGCCCCTGCCCAGGGAGGTGGGGGACTACCCAGAATGCTGCTGCGGAGGAAGGTGGGGGACTACCCAGAATGCTGCTGCACAGGGAGGTGGAGGACTACCCAGAATGCTGCTGCACAGGGGGGTGGAGGACTACCCAGAATGCCGCTGCTGAGGAAGGTGGGGGACTACCCAGAATGCTGCTGCACAGGGAGGTGGAGGACTACCCAGAATGCCACTGTCCAGTGAGGTGGGGGACTACCCAGAATGCCACTGTCCAGTGAGGTGGGGGACTACCCAGAATGCTGCTGCACAGGGAGGTGGAGGACTACCCAGAATGCTGCTGTCCAGGGTGATGGGGGACTACCCAGAATGCTACTGCCCGGGAAGTCGGAGGATAACCCAGAATGCTGCTGCTGGGGCAGGTGGGACACTAGGCAGAATACTATTGCCAAGGAATTGAGGACTTCCCAGAATGCTGCTGCTCAGGAAGCTGGAAGACTACCCAGAGTACTACTGCCCAGGAAGCTGGAAGACTACCCAGAGTACTACTGCCCAGGAAGCTGGGAGAGTACCCAGAATGCAACTGCCCAGGAAGCTGGAAGACTACCCAGAATGCTACTGTCCAGGAAGCTGAAAAATTACCCAGCATGCTGCTGCTCTGGGAGATGGGGACTTCCCGGAATGCTACTGCCCAGGAAGCTAGGAGAGTACCCAGAATGCTGCTGCCCAGGGAGATAATATGATAATATATAGTAAAAGAAGAGAATATATGCTACCAAGTAACATGAAACGCTAATATAATATGCTATCACGTAGTATAACAATAGAGATCTAATATGGGTACAATATGTATAAACATGACATAGGGTGTGTGTAGTACAGATACAATAACTGGTGTCATCCCGGGTTGGCAAACTACAGCCCAGGGGTCAAATCCAGCCGTGCCGTCTTCGGGTCCCACAAGCTAAGAATGAGCATTGTTATATTTTTAAGTGGTTGAAAAAGAAGTCAAAGGAAGACTGTGTCCTGTAATGAAATTTATGTGAGATTCAAATTTCAGGGTCAATGCATAAAGTTTTATTGGCACAAGCCTCATTCCTTTATGCGTTGTCTCTGCCTGCTTTTGAGCTACCTCTGCAGCGTTGAGGGTCATGACTTAGACCGCAGGGCCCTGAAATACTAAAATATTTAGTTTCTGGCTCTTTACAGAAAAAAGTTGGCCAATCTTCTAGATAATCAATATACTAATGCACCAATATTAATATAAATTTAGTTTCTGACATTAATATAATTATAATTGATAACCCAATGTAACACTATATAATAATTAGACATATAATGGACGCATTAATAAATTCATATCAATAGACTATATCATGCATAATATGATATAGTATCATAACAATACTAATGCATAATAACATTACAATACATTAGACATAGTATTTAGGTTGAATCATAGGAAATTGCCATTTTGTTAGGCCTCAAACAGTTCAAAATTGGCAACTTCCTGTGAGTCAACGCATGCATACCATCGGAGTGACTGGAGTGGATACCAGTACCACCGCTCTCCCCACATCGACGTCAGACCAGCCCCACATTCTCAGAAAGGGTTCAGCCTGGTCCACCTGGCGTCCACTATCACGCCGCCACGGTTTGTTACCACGAGTGGCTGCAGGGCCTTGATTTAGCGACTGCATTTTCCCCATGCTGACATTTTACCAGGCACGGCAAAGCATTGTCTCTAAAACTCATCTTGCTAGAATGATGCCTTCCAGCTTCAGGGACTGGCTTCGACTCCCCTGCATGGCGTCCCTCTGCATCCTCTCCCCACAGGCTGCCCTTGGGAGCCACTGGAGGCCTGGGTGCCAGGGAGGGTTCCGTGTCAGAGCTTCTCAAAGGTGGCACCGTGGCCCTCTCTCGGGCCAGACAGTTCTCTGTGGGGATGTGAGGGCTGTCCTGAGCCTGCCTTGTGGGGTGTCTGGCAGCATCCTTGGCCTTTGCCCACCAGACGCCAGCAGTGTCCCCACTCCCAGAGTTGCGACAACCAACGTCTCCAGATACTGTCAATGTCCCGGGGGTAGGGGCGAGGGGGCAGCTCCCACTCCCCTCTGAGAACCAACACTGTATATTCAGGATGGTGCCCTGGGGGAGTTTCTCTCTCTCAGAATTATTCACGAAATGACAAGGCCAGGACTTCAGTCTTTACATTAGCAAACCCAAAAGACAGCAACAAAACAGAGCAGAGGCACGAACGAAATGTTTCAAAATGTGCACGTCCTCAAATCCACACACAAAATGACTCCAAGCTCAGGGTGACAGGTGGCCTGTGCCCTCTTGTGTCCAGGCCGATAGAGAACGTGAAGGAGCAAAGCTGCTTCTGGGAGGAGAGCTACCGGGTTGTGGGGGGTGGGGGGGAAGGGAGGGGTATTAATCTGTTTGTGGACGGCCTGGGCCCTTGGTCAACTTCCTCATATTTCAAGCCTATTATTCCAGCAGGGAGAGCTAGTGTCTGCCTTGCTCTCTCTCTCCTCTCTCTCTCCTCTCTCTCTCTTGCTTTCCCTCCTCCCTCCTCCCACCCTCTAGTGATTTTTTTTTATTGCCCTAACACATTTTTAGAAAATGACCTCCTCTGTAAACTTGGGGTGAATGTGAAGGGGGCCATACTCCTCATCAGAGAGGTAACTGAAGTTTCTAGAAACAAGCGAGATGTGCGGGAATCTCTGTGCTAATGGGGAAAGCAGGAGTCTGACTTTCAAACAAACACCCCTGTCAATCTTTCCTGAGCGAGTCAGACGTGTGGGCAGGGAAACGTACGGACAGCGCTCCGGCCGCCCTCCACGGGCGGCCGCTCCAGCTTGTCCCCAGGCCAGGCCGCACCTCATTCCTCAGGGCTGGTCCCGCCGCTCCCGGGGCCGTGTGTGAGCAAGCTGGGTGCCACTTGTTTTTGCTCCCACGGAGCTGTGACATGTTCAAGAGTTAACAGGAAGCTTGACTCCATCTTGCCAGTAAGATTTATGGAGTGTGGGGAGAAGCCGAGGCAGGAGGAAAAGCAGGAGGCACATACAATCCATTTGTTTTCGTCTGATGCAATCCTCCGGACACAAACACAGGACCCGCCCACTCCTCCTCTTGCTTCACTTGCCCTGAGACGCAAAGGTGAACCCACTGGGAAATGAATGAAAGGTCACCCTGTCGCACGGCGGCGTCTGGACACGCTCGGTCTGTTGTTCCAACGACTGCCCGGTAACCGGTGATGGTACCAAGTTACTGGAATCCCGAGTGAGTCGGGGGTTTGTCACGGACGTAGGAATGGAATGATGCTGCGGTCTCAGCCGTCAGGGAAAATAGGGTTTCACTTGTGGGCAGAATATCTGAATGATCTTAAATACTGCCCCTGAGTCTCCTCCTGTCTACATAGTAACAGCGTCACCATTCAGTTGGTCAAATTACCCCTTTGACAACGGATGATAAAACAACTTAGGCCCTAGCCGGTTTGGCTCAGTGGATAGAGCATTGGCCTGTGGACCGAAGGGCTCCGGGTTCGATTCCGGTCCAGGTCATGTACCTCGGTTGTAGGCTGTTCCCCAGCCTGGGCCCTGGTCGGGGCTCTTGCAGGAGGCAACCAATCCAGGTGTTTCTCTCACATCGATGTTTCTCTCTGTCTTTCCCTCTCTCTTCCACGCTCTCTAAAATCAATGGAAAAATATCCTTGGGTGAGGGTTAAAAAATATAAATAAAAAAAAATCCCCAACAACTTGGGCCCTTTAGATATGCTCAGATTCAAATGATCTATTCAAATATTTGTTTTCAATTTGATGTCCAGTTTGATACCGCCTACCAGGCCTCACCAGTTACACCCCTGGGGGGTGGGGGCAGCTCATTTGCCCTCTGGCTGGCCTGGTGCCCCCTAGTCAACTCCAGCGTGGGCGGAGGGGCAGACCCTGTGAGCACAGGGGCTTTGAAGGAGCAGGAAATCTGGGGATTAGGAGGGGCAGGTATTTTCGTTGGAAATGTTGCCCCACCGATGGGGCTAAAGATTGGCGGTGACAGCTCGAGTTCTCATCCTGCAGTTTTAGGGGATGAAAGTGGCCCCACGCCAGGCCCCGCCCCCTGCCCCACAGGATTAAACAGCCTGAGCAGATAATGGCTGCCTTGAAGGGAGCTTTCTCATGACTCAGAAAAATGCATGCCGTCTGTCGCCCGGGTTGGCAGCTAAACATTAACTTCTTTTTAAAAAAAGCAGAAGGAAAAATGCAAAGAAAACCTCCGGATGACAACTCTTCTCAGACAAGGTGTGGAGTCTGTCTGCAGAGAGAGAGAGAGAGGCAGACAGAGTGCAAGTCCCGTGCAGAAGGCAGCCCAGGTGGGGCTGGGGGGCAGGACAGTGCAGAGCTGGGGGCGGGGCGAAAGGGAAAGGCAGGCCAGGGCAGGGCTGGGCTCTAAAGCTGGGCCAAGTGGCCACTTCTGTGTCCCCCCCCCCGCCCCCCCAGCCCCGGCCCCAGCCTTAGCCCCGGCCCCAGCACAGGACCCACTTTCAGGCTGGGCTCAGCCCTGCTCGAGGGGGAGATCTGCTAGTGAAAAGCATCTCCCATGCAGCTCTCTGCGATTCTCACTGCTCCTCCCTCAGCAAAAGGCCATCCGGGTGCAGAAATGGGACCTAGTTTGTACCCACTGCACACCCTCATGCCATGACGCACCCTCCACACTCGGGGGTGCCTGCAGCTGGGTTTGGGGGCGCTCACAGTACTCATTTTTTTAAAAATCACCCTTATGTTTGATCACGGTCAGTTGGAGCATTTGGCCCCTACGGTCCTTGGAGTATAAGATGCCGACCAAGTTAAAAGACATAATGAATTCCCAGGGACAGACCCCAAGCAGGGCCCTTGCCCAGGAGAGCAGGCGTCGTTTCGGAAGCAGGCCACGGCCAGCCCGCGGGCAGAGCAGCGTCCCGAGCAGAATCAGTGAGACTTGACAAGGGCCTCGGGAACAGGCCTTCTAAACCACAAGCCGAGCAGCCGTCCTCATGCCTGCGCTACTTCCTCACCGCCGGAGCCCGCGGGTGCCAGGAAGATGTTGGCACCCATGGCCGGAAGTAGGTGAAAACTGGACAAGTCGGTGGCTTCCCTATGGCACGCCAGCTCCCGAGGAACGCGAAGGCCCTGTTCTCACCTGGGGGTGGCGTGGGGGCATCCGGCAGTGTCTGGGGACATTCTGTGGTTGTCCCCATGGAGAGGCGGGGCTACTGGAACCCAGAGGCGCTGCTAAGCACCTGCATTTCACGGACGGCCCCCCAACCAAGAGCTGCCTGGTCCCCAATGCCATCGGTGCCCCCGTTGAGAAGCTCTGAGAAGAGGCTAAAGCACCTGGTGAACCCCAAGCAACCCCAACTGTCTGGACCAGGGGTGGGCAAACTTTTTGACTCGAGGGCCACAATGGGTTCTTAAACTGGACCGGAGGCCGGAACAAAAGCATGGATGGAGTGTTTGTGTGAACTAATATAAACTCAAAGTAAACATCATTACATAAAAGGGTACGGTCTTTTTTTTTTTAGTTTTATTCATTTCAAACTAGTTTGCCCACGGCTGGTCTGGACAGCACAACACTGGGCCGCCCTGGAGATGCCGGACACGCCTTTGCCTTTGCCCGCCCCTCGCCTGCCCTAACTGATCCCGAGGAGGGAAGAGCCACGCAGCCGCCGGCCCCGGGTGGGAAGTACTTGTGTGGCCGTCGAAGGCTGAGGTCCCGGAGCCATTGTCACGGCCCCGCCCAGCTCCCACGTCACAGCCCACGGAGGCTTTCTCCTTTTGCTCTCAGCAAAGGGGTGTTTCTCCGAGTTCCCTGCCCACGAGCAAAGGTGAGTGCCAAGCCCGGAGGTCCCGCGGTGAAATGCCTAATATTTGTGAGCTGGTGCTAACGGCAATGCGCGAACCCCCCCACCCGGGCTTTCCACGGGGCCTCCGGCCTGGTCTGAGCAGCTCCTAGTGGAACTGTCTCCCTTGGGGTGTATTCACTTGCTTCCCATCCCACGGGGACCCTCCAGCTGCCACCTTTGCTTGTGGAACGTGAGCCACCCCACCACGCCCCAGGTGTCCACTTCTCCAGGCCACCCCTGCCGCTGGGAGTCAAGGCCGGGCAGCGCATGGCCGTGGGACCGGGAGCTGGACAGCCCTGTCTTTAAACCACATCTGAGCCCATGAAAAGTGACGCCATCCCCTCCACGCATCTCCTCTGGTCCCGCGACCTCCCACTCCGCGACCTCCCACTCCACAACCTCCCTCGCATTCAGAGGGTGTCTTTGGGCCGCTTACTTGAGAGCCGGCTGGAGATCTCCGCGGAGAGGGTTGTCATGCCGCTGGCCCGGCCTGGCGAGATGGGCGTCGCTGGGTGCACGGAGGGAGAGGCGATCGAGCCCAGGTACTGGTAGGACTGGTCGTAGGACCAGGGCGGGGAGGGCTGGATCTGCCTGGTGTCTGCGGAGAACCGGGAGGTCAGTGACAGGTAGAGTGGGAGGGATTAAAAAAAAAGTCTTTTAATAAGAAACCAATTTCCTTTGTCTCAATATGTCACACGTGTGTGGCTTCTCTGCCAGTGTCCCGTAAGCTCACTTAAGTCCAAGTATTTGCTTTCGTTTGGCCCTTTCTCCCCCCAAAATACTGAAATGTAGTTTATGTTTGGTTCTTCAAGGTTTCCCTCTGCTATCTCCCTCCACAGGCTTTATTTCATCACTAGAGGCCCGGTGCACGGATTTGTGCACCGGTGGGGTCCCTTGGCCTGGCCTGCGGGGATCAGGCCGAAACCAGCTCTCTGACATCCCCTCAGGGGTCCCCGATTGTGAGAGGGTGATTCTAGGGTAATGCACCCCGGAATCGGGCTCCTTCCTCTCTGTCACCTGAGAACCGCAGCTGCCAAGTCACTGCAGCTCGGCAGCTCCTGTGTTGAGCATCTGCCCCCTGGTCATAGCTACTGGTTGGACGATCGAGCGGTCGGACGGTCGCTTACACTTTTATATATATAGAGATGAGAATAATGGTGAGGAAGATTTCCCGGTGGAGTGTTTTTTGTTTTTTTAAAATATATTTTTATTGGTTCCAGGGAGGAAGAGAGAGGGAGGCAGAGACAGAAACATCAATGATGAGAGAGAATCATTGATCGGCTGCCTCCTGCACATCCCCCACTGGAGATTGAGCCCACAACCTGGGCATGTGTCCTTGACCAGGAATCGAACTGTGACCTCCTGGTTCACAGGTGGACGCTCAACCACTGAGCCCCACCGGCCAGGCCAGGTGGAGTGTTAACATTCAAACTGTGGAGCTGCTCGTAGTGACTGTGCAGACATTTCAGCGTTACCAATAATCACATGACCACCATCAGAAACGTTTCCCAACTCAGTGGCCACCTGTCTGTACTTAGAGAGCAAAAAAGAGCGTAAAGTGTTTTGTTTTTCTTTTTGTACCTTTGGCAGAAAGAATCCACAGGGTCTGAAATGCTTTCTGTTTAGGGGAATTTTCTGCCAAGGCCGATGGAAAAGCAGGTCCGGCCGGGCAGCTGGCCCTGCGGCCCAATGACGCTCGAAAACCCAGCCCCAGAGCTGGCTCCGTCACCCGACACCAAGGGGTCCTGCCTCTTCCCGGGGCAGAGTGTGAGCAAGAACCTTCTAGGCTGCCAGGAAAGAGGCCCAGGACGGCGACGAGACCAGAGTTGGCTTCGGAAGGTTTAGGTGAAAAGGATTTTGGAAACTGGACTCCAGCGTTCCCAAGAGTCTGTTCCCAAAAGCATCATGCTGTTTGCAGGTGAAAAGGAGGAGAAAAGCCCTGACCGGTGTGGCTCAGTGGATAGCGCATCGGCCTGCGGACTGAAGGGTCCCGGGTTCGATTCCGGTCAAGGTCATGTACCTTGGTTGCGGGCACATCCCCAGTGGGGAATGTGCAGGAGGCAGCTGATCGATGTTTCTCTCTCATTGATGTTTCTAACTCTCTATCCCTCTCCCTTCCTCTCTGTAAAAAATCAATTACATATATATATATATATATATATATATATATATAAAGGAGGAGAAAAACACCCTCTATTTTTGGGCAAAATATGTAAGAAAATGCAGACTGGACATTGCCCCACCAGAAGCCGGCTTTACTTTTCTTAGGTCAAACACGAACGTTCTCTGTGTCCCACCTTCTCTGTGGACAGAGGGCACAGCAGACTGTACCACCTGGGGCCCAGCTGGGGCTCTCCACGCTGGGCGTCACTCTAGAGAGCAAGCTGCCCAGGAAAAGAGCAGTTGTGAGTGTTGTCCGCGCCGCGACGTAGACGTGCGCTATTCCCCCGGTGATGCCATATCCCCACCTGCTCCACAGGGGCTTCCCAGCTCCCAGAAGGGCCTCTCTGCTCAGCTCCCCAACGTTGTATCGTGGGCAGCGCACCAGGAGCCCCACCCAGTCTCCCTTCTCATTCTTCTCCCAACAGTCCCCCACCCTTCCCTCCGACGGATCCATTTCTTTCTTCTTTTATTTCTATCCTCATCCAAGGATATTTTTTCATTGATTTTTAGAGAGAGGGAAGAGAGAGGGAAAGACAGAAACACTGATGTGAGAGAAACACATCGATGGGCTGCCTCCTGCACGGGCTCTGACCAGGGCCCGGGCCGGGGAGGAGCCTGTATCCGAGGTACCTGCCCTTGACCAGAATCGAACCCGGGACCCTTCAGTCTGCAGGCTGACACTCTATCCACTGAGCCACACTGGCCAGGGCATCTTTTCTTTTCTTAAATACCTGAATTATTAAGTTTGAAAAACCCGGGCAGCTATCTTAACTGAGAATCTTTGAATCTAATTGTAAAGTCAGGTTTTCATGGGTTGCTGAATTTTAGAGAATTCGAGGAGCTGCAAGGAGTGAGAGAGAGGGACCCATTTGAAACTCAGGGGCGAATACACGGGCAACCAAAGATGTCAGACAACCTCGCAGCTCATGGCGTTCCCAACCACGGACAGCAGACAGCGACCAGCAGGCTGCTCAGGGTTCCCACAGCGCTGCACGCATTTTGCTCCCAGGGGGGAAAGCGCAGGCCCAGCTCTCCTGTGAGACGCACGTGTCCTCGCTGCCACCCTCGCTGAGCGGATCGGCAGCGCTCAGATATCTGAATCACTTACCGAGCGAACAAAAGGCGTTTTGTAATCGTCACTAAGCCCCCAGGCTGCGGATTGCGGCGGCGGCGCAGGCCGGGGCAGACAGCCCAGCACCAGCCCGTGTCTGAGGCCGCGGCAAGCACACGTACCAGCCCGGGATGCGTGCTCCGTCATGTTTTCCTGGAGCGGGAGCGACGTGCGAGGCTCTTCTGAACTCGTAATTAAGCCGAGAGCCTTGCCCGTGTTTCACAGCCTCTTAACAATACGTTTCGGGAAAACGATCTTTATGATTAAAGTTTACGTTCTATGATTTTTCTGAACACAGGGTTTCAGACTCAACGTCTTCTCCCTTCTCACCCCAACTCAGCCCCCACCCCGTGTCAGAGGGGAGACAGCACTGAGCACCCAGGGGACCCCTCCCGGGATCCGTGTCCGCCCCTGTGGCCGCGGCGGCGGCTTCACTGCCCGGGGGGGGGCCAGAAGGTGGTGGTGGCGAGCTGCTCACATCCTGTGTGGGAGTTTCCTTCTACGCTATTGTTAATAAAAAGCCGAAACCAAAATGAAAACAGAAAGCGAAGGGCCGAGAATATGGGGAATGTGAGTTCATGACTCAGGTACCCTCCCTGCTCGGACGGGGCCAACACGAACACGTGAACGCACGTGTAGACATGGCAGTGCTGTGGGCCGCCCGAACCCCGGGCTGAGCGCCGGGAGAAGTGGCATGTGGTGACCCTGGGCCACCTGCTCACACATTCTTTGTTTTTTAAAGATATATTTCTATCAGTCAGAGGAAGACAAGTATCACATGATCTCATATGTGGAATCTAATAAACAAAATAAACTGATGAACAAAATAGGTCCAGAGACATAGCAGCATGGAACAGACTGATGAGCCTCGGAGAGAAGGCGGGGTGGGTGGGTGGGTGTATGGGAAGAGTTCAGCCAAAGAACTTGTGTGCACATATGCAGAACCCATGGACACAGACAACGGGGTGGTGAAGGCTGGGGTAGGAGGTGGGGACAGGCTAGCAGGGGCCAATGGGGAAATAAAGGGGACATATGTAATACTTTCAACAATAAAGATTTTTTTTAATGAGCAATATATATATATATATATATATATATATATATACACACACACATATACATATATACACATATACATATATATACATATACATATATACATATATATACATATATATATATTTATTTATCAACTCCGGAGAGGAAGGGAGAGGGAGAGAGAGAGAGAGAGAGAAATATCAATGATGACAGAGAATCATTGATTGTCTGCCTCCTGCATGTCCCCTACTGGGGATGGAGCCTGCAACCCGGGCATGTGTCCTGACCGGGAATTGAACCGTGATCTCCTGGTTCAGAGGTCAATGCTCAGCCACTGAGCCACGTGGCCGGGCATCACTCTCTTACTCTCACCTGTGCCAGGAGGTGACCTCCGAGCACTGCGGCTGGCCCCCGCGCGGGATTCTCACTGACGCGGGACCCATGCGGCCTCTGCTTAACTCGCATGTTGCGCAGAGTCAGGGAGGAGCAGGGGGAGGTGTGGTGCGCGGTGGCGCTGTGATCATAAGCGTGTGCGCTCTGGGAAGCGGGAGGAGGCAGGGGTAGACGGGGCGCCCAGGAAAGAAGCCCAGGCCGAGGGAGAGAGCCTGTCAGTCATTCTCCGAGAGCAGGGCTGCCTGTCCCCGAGGGACCGCCTCTCATAAGACCACCCCTCAGCTGGACCAAAGTGCACTGAAGATTTGCTCTGCGCTGGGCACGTGCTAACTTCCTGGGAACAGCCTAGTGAGCAGGACCTATAGGGTCCCTGTCCCACTGGAGCTCACAGCCTGTCTTAGTGACCATGTCAGGGCCGTCGGATGCTTGGAAAGGCTGCTTCCTATCGCATTAGTGCACCATGCTGAGAGTTGCTTCATTCATTCATTCATTCATAGGGTTATGAAGTGATTCACTTCCTCATTCCTACATGTTGCCAACAAACATTTTGCCCCACTAGGGCTACTGACGTGGGGACTCCGTGGTGAATGGACACAGGCCTTGCCTCCAGGAGTGGTGGCTGGTGGGGGACCTGCAGGCTGTACCCAGGAGAACTGCTGGGTTATCTGCTTCACCTGGACTTGCAAACAGCTGTTCCCACGTCAGAGATAAGAGCCCCAGCGGTATTTACTGCATGCTTAAGGTCTTCTCCTGAGAGGAGCAAATTAACGAAAGCATCTAATGTAAGCCACACAAAGATTTCCGCTTGAGCCCGGCCTTCACCATACACCAGTTATGACCTTGGGAGGGTCACCTGTTTCTCCCTTACACAGTCTCCTATTTCCAAGGGTAATAGTGAGATAAGTGAGATGAGGCATATGAAGCAAGCGTTGCAGTCTGGGGCCACAGTAAACTCACAGTAAGTCTAATTCTTGAGTTAGGATGTGACTGAAAGGAAGGAACCCACGCCCAGGGACTTGCCTGACGTTTGTGCGTGAGTGAGGCCACAGCCCCACTCCGGGACGAGGCTCAGGTAGCAAACTGTTCACTGACCGAGACTCAGGAGATGATGGTGAAGAGCCAGGAAAACTGGAGGCTTTGGGTGAGGATGGAGAAGGCGTCCATGTTCCCATGAAAAACCGAGGGACTTGGGAGTTTAAGCGAGTCTCCTGCATCTGCTTTTTCGAGGGCACACGGTGTCAGTGCAGCTGTTTCACAGGCCTTTTTGTGACGGTTATTTCATCTTTTTGATGCCCAAATAATGGGCAGAACAGAGCTCCCTCTCCATGCCATGATCCCTACTCCCTCCCAGTGGAAATGAGGTCAAAACGGGACGGGGGCGAGAGATAGGAGTAAGGTGGGGTGAGGCGAGGGCTGAGCTCAGAGGTATCTATGGCCCGCACCAGTAGGAAGAAACTACAGGGCTTTAGCTGTGGATGACACAATGTCACGAAGTCCCCAGCGCTAAAAATGAGCCCGTCCAATGGCTCTTGTCAACTGCTCTGCTGCCTCCTTGTTCAGCCCCGATATGTGAAGAGCTGGGAGTCACCACTCCCCTCTTCACAATGAGGAAAAAGCTGAATAAAGTGAGGATCCACGACTCTTCGTGGGCCTTCAGAGAACGGAGGTCACAGGGAAAACTGCCGCCCTGGAGTCTCGAGAGGCAGGGGAACACCGAGCCACCGGGTGCCTGCCTCCTGGGGGCAGAGGTCGCCGGCCTCAACCCGGAGGGACGGACACCTAAATGGTAATTCAGACAAATCGTGGGAGGCTGAGTGTAGTCGGGGGCGAGAGAGAGAAACTCCCGGGGCTGTAGTCGTGTGTGTGTGTGTGTGTGTGTGTGTGTGCGCGCGCACGCATGGGGAGCGTGTAGGGATGCTTTTCTGGGTTTTTCACCCATGAACTCCCCAGTTCTCACGGATCCAGCATAACAGTGGGTTACAGCCAGCAGAGCTACAGGACTATTTAAGGAAGAGTCCGTAGGGAAGCCCACGGACAATGATGGAGACAGAAACAGGGCCGTTAGAGGAATTTGAAGCTTCTGACACCTCCAGCTACAGCAGACATCACACAGCCCAGCTCCTGGCGGCTTGAACAGCAAATCTCACACTGAAGTCCTGTGTACCCGATACATTATGTCCAGTTTTCAAATCAGGAACCATAAGGCCAGAAAAAAACAGTATGAAGGGACAAAACAGGCATCAGAACTAGACTCAGAGATGACATAGACTTTGGAATTACCAGACAGGGAATTTAACTATGATTACTACGGTAAGGACTCCAGTAGAAAAAGATGACAGCATGCAAGAAAATATGAATAGCGTAGGAAGAGAGACGGAAACTCTAAGACTGAAAAATAAACTCTAGAAATGAAAACACTGTAACAGAAACGAGAAGTGCCTTTGGTGGGGCCATCCATAGCTGGACATGCTGAGGGGAAAATCATTGAGCTTGAAAATACGCCAACAGAAACTTACCAACAGAAAGGTAAAGGGAAGAAAGCAGGGAGTAGAAGAAGATCTATGACCTTGGGGACAATTTCAAAAGGTGTAACACATGCAAAGTGGAAATCGCAGAAGAAAAAGAAAGAGAAAACAGAATGGGAGAAATATTTGAAGTATTATTGGCCAAGAATTTTACAAAATTAATGACAGTCACCAAACCACAGACCCAGGAAGCTCAAAGAACATCAAGCAAGCTAAACACCAAATAATCTACATGTTGGCCTAGTGTGTTGAAACTGCAGAAAACTTGAAGACAAAGAGAGAAGCTTGAAAGAAGCCAGAAGTGAGCGGGGAGGGGGCGGGCATGTTACGTAGAGAGAAACAAGAGGAGGATCACTGCAGTCTCCTCTTCAGGAACCAGGAAGGCAAAAAGAGAGGCAGGAAATATTTAAAGCGCTGAAAGAAAAAAAAAAAAACCACCCACCTAAGCCACTAACCTAGTATTGTCTATTCAGCAAAATAAACCTTCAAAGGTACCAGAGAAATAAAGACATTCTTTGACACACAAAAGCTAAGACAATTCATCCAGCAGACATGTTAAAATAAGTTCATCAGGGAAAGAAATATAACAGGGGTCACAAACTCGGATCGATGTAAAGAAAGAATAAATGAAGGAAAAGAAAGTCTTATTTTCCTATTCTTAATTGATCCAAAAGATAATTTTCTGTTGAACATGACAATAGTAATAATGTACTGGGTAATGACAACATATGGGTAAGTGAAATGAAATACAGAAATGGAAAGGAAGAAGTGGTGTAGTGTGACTTTTAAGAGTTGTCATACATGTGTTTTGCAACTCCAGGCCAACCACTAAAACTTTTAAAAAGTATAACTGACACGCTAAGAGGGGAGATAAAATGAAATCACATAAAATGCTGTTAAAACCAGAGAATGAAGAAAAAGAGGGGGAAAAATCAGATTCGAGAAATATAAAACAGTCAACAAGCATGGTAGATGTTAATAGAACCGTCTAAGTCAGCCATGGGCAAACTACGGCCCGCGGGCCGGATCCGGCCCGTCTGAAATGAATAAAACTAAAAAAAAAAAAAAAGACCGTACCCTTTTATGTAATGATGTTTACTTTGAATTTATATTAGTTCACACAAACACTCCATCCATGCTTTTGTTCCGGCCCTCCGGTCCAGTTTAAGAACCCATTGTGGCCCTCGAGTCAGAAAGTTTGCCCACCCCTGAAGTAATCTTAACCTTAACTCTGAATGGCCTAAATGACCAATGAAAGAAGAGAGATTATCAGAGCGAATGAAAAACTATGTGTTGTCTACAAGGAACCCAGGTTAAATATAAAGACTCAGGCTAAGTGACAAGGGGTCGGGGAAGATGGACCATGCGAACACTGACCAAAAGCAAGCCGGCGTAGCTATGTTCATTTTATATAAAACCGTCCTCAGAAGAAGGGACAATGTCAGGGACAAAGAGGGGAAATACATGATGATAAAGGAGTCAATTCTTTAAGAAGACACAATCATCTACAAAACGTAGGCACCTAACAACAGAGTGTGAAACAACGTTGAGAACACAGGCGGCACAGCGTTGAGAACTGCGCGGAAAAGTGGACAAGCACAGACACTGTGACCGATGAAGAGCTCAACACCCTCTCGGGCACTGACCGCCAAGCAGGCAGGAAATTCGGGCAGAGTTGACCCAGACAGTCCTGCCAACCAACTTGCTCTAACATTTATAGAACATTCCACCCAACAACAGCAGAGTACACCTTCTTGTCGGGCTCGCAGGGAACACTCACCAAGACAGACCCCATTCTGGGCCATAAAACACACCTTAACACACGGAAACGAATGGACGCGGTGCAAAGTAGGTTCTCCGGCCACCTGGGCTGAAACTGAGAAATCAGCAATAGAAAAAAGCCAGAGAACATGCAAGTAACTGGTGCTTCCCCAACACACTAAGTAACCTCAGCGTTAGAGAAGAAGCCTAAAGAGAAATGAAAAGATACGCGGAACGAAACAAAAATCCAGCTCGTCAAAATCTGCGGGATGCAGGGGAGGCGGCGCTCGAGGGAAATTGGTAGCATTGAGTGCATACAATAGACAAGGAGAATGATCCAGAATCAATAACCTACACTTCTACCTTAAGAAACTGGAGGAAAAAAGAGCAAAATAAGCCTAAGGCAAGTAGAAGAAAAGAAATAATAAACACGAGGGTAGAAACCACTGAAATAGAACACAAAAGTGACAAAACCGATGAAACCCGAAAGCTGTTGTTTGAAAAGCTTAAGATGCTCTACTTTGTCCTCGAGCTCCCTCAGGCCACAGGAGAGGGGGGCCAGGGACTCCTGACTCCGCTGAGGGTGGCTCAACTACCACCCTCCCCACCTGGGTCCCCCAGCACCACCTGAGCTGGGACACCGCCCCCTCGGCCTGGGCCAGGGGAAGGTGGGTGGCGGTCTGTGGCTTGGACTTGGTTGTTACAGTGAGCAGGCCCTTTCTTTTTCTTTTTTTTTTTTTTTATAAATATGTATTTTCTTATTGATTTCAGAGAGGAAGGGAGAGGGAGAGACAGAGACAGAAACATCAATGAGAGAGAGTCATTGATCGGCCGCCTCCTGCAAGCCCCACAGTGGGGATGGAGCCCAACCCGGGCCTGTGCCCTGACCGGGACTTGAACCATGACCTCCTGGTTCCTAGGTTGACGCTCAACCCCGGAGCCACGCCGGCCGGGCTCCTTGGCTCTTTAGCTGGCATCTTTAAAACGCCTTCCAGGCGCCTTTCAGAGCCATGTGAGAACACAGACCAGACAGTTACGTCTGCCACCGGGCCCTCGTGCCTGTTTCTGAAGGAGCCAAGCCTGGTTGGTGAACATATAAACCACCAGGGCCGCCCTGGACTTCTCCCCCACCCCCTCCCTCCTCAGCTGGGAGTGGGCAGGGCCGCTCCCAGGGTGTCCTCCGGGGCCACCTCGGTCAGGGCAGCTGCTGTCATGCCCTCCTGGAGGCCTCGGGACGCACAACAGGATGTGACTCAGGCCTCAGGGGTGTGAGTCAGTCTCCGGGGCGATGTGTCAGGGCGAGCCCCAGGGGCGGCCGGCATCTCCCCCCGGGACCCCTGGGAGGAACGGCAGCTCCCTGCAAACACAAGGGGCGCCCTGAGCCTCGCTGCCACCCCAGGGCCGTGCGAGATCGGCTTCCAGGCCAGGAATCGGGTCATTCTCTGCTGTGAACGGGGCACGACCCTGAAAGCCCCACTGTTTTTCCGAAGCCCTGATCCCCCCCGCTGGCCCCTGCAGCAAAAGTGCAGCCACCGGGGGCGGGGGGGGGGGTGGGGGGGGCGGGTGCGCCAGGTAGCACAGGCTGCTATCAGTGCAGTCCCATGGTAATGTGAGTCAGTTCCCACCGGCCCCGAATCCTGGAAGAGGAGAGGTTGTGAAAGACGCTGGTATTTGCCAAGCGCTTGTCTCCGCTGGCTGCAGACATCTGGGTTAGTCATGCACGGCCAGCCGGGCGCATTCATTGTTCCGGCAATTACTCTGCAAGGAGGCATCCAGCGCCAAGCCGGGGCAGAGCCCTGCCCGGGGCGCCTGCCTCGGGGCCTCCGGTTGTGAGGGACCTGTCCTCGCAGCCGCCCCCTCCCTGCCTGCCACAGGGACGGAGGAGGGACGGAGGAGGAACGGGGCGGTCCCGGCATCACGCCCTGCCTCTGGGACCCGAATTCCGCGTGGGCCTGGGAGGCTCCGTGGCTTTGCGGTCAGGCGCGGGGGTGGCTCGCAGGCCGCCCCCCCCCCCCCTCCCCGCCCGGCGCTCACCGCAGTCCCTTCCCTCTGCAGCTGCTCTCTTCTCTGAACATGGAAGCGGCAGACTCACCTGCCTCACAGGTGTGAGCGCTAATTAGTGCCTGCGAGCCCTCGGAGAGCCACAGATGAAAGGCGCCCCATAAATGCAACGCGCCCTCGCTCATTAGCTGTGCCAGACGGTTCCCAGGGGAACGGCCTCCCCCAGCCAGGCCGTCTGAGCCGCATCTGCAGAGACTCTGGGCTCCAATCAGTGGGCGCTGGGGAGAGGCTGGGAGAGGCCGCGGCGGCAAGAGAGACGGGATTTGGGTAATGCCTGCGTGCCCCGTGGGCACGGTGTCCCGGTGTCCTGAGGCAGAGAGGCGGCCTGCTGTTCGCAGGGTGGAGGGACATGGCCCCAGGGACAGAGGGACTGGTGGGCTCTGCTCTGTCCTCCTGCAGACAATGATGGCCCTGCACGAGTTTAAATACCTCCCCCCCCCCACCCCGGCGGACACGTCTCCTGTAGACTCTCTGCACCTTCGCTTCCGAAAGGCCAGGGTCCCAAGGGAACGGGGGACAGGCTGCGACACAGTCTGATCAGACGTGCAGGGGAGCGTGTGGGAGCCCCCACTCTGCTGTGGCCGGTGTGTGCCCCGAGCCCCCGAGGACCGGGGAGCCCCATCTCAGGGTTGCTCCTCCGGGAGCAGAAGAGCCTGAGCGAGGGCACAGAAAAGACAGGCCTGAGGTCTGTGAGGCTGGGACTGTGCCCCGCCCGCCCCTCACTCACCCCCCTGAGACTCGGTTTCCCCACCCGTGAGGAGGCCCTGCGGGCTGAGCTGACCCTGAGCTCCCTCCCTGTTAACACAGTCCCTGCCCTTGGCACCAGGCTTCTCTCCTGCTTCAAAGACAGATCCCGTGTCCCCAGAGCCGAGCTGTGCTGCCCGGCAGAGACTTCCCACCCGCGGGGACGGCTCCACGGGAGGAGGCGGGAGCCCTCCTTAGCCAGCGAGGTCCAGGGTGCCCCGTGTCCCGAGGCCTCACCGGGAAAGTGTGGCTTCCCCATCCACGTGTGCGGCGCCCCACGGGTGGGACCACAGCAGCCTTCCTCCCCGGGCAGCGGCCTCCTTGGAGGACCCGGCCGTCGGCCCCTCGGCACTTGGCACTGGCGGCTGCATCGCGGCCACGCGGCCGGGCCTCACCACGGGCCGAGCACGGAGACTGAAAGCTGAGTCTTGCTCGTCAAGGGCCCCGTGGACGGGCTCCCTCTGACCTCTCGTCATTTTTTGAAAATCGCTAAGTGACTTGGCTTTCCCACTGGAGAAGAGAGTGAGGAAGGCCAGGCCCCCCCCCTCCCCCCCCCCCCGCCGCTGTCCTCCTCCGGGGCAGGTCCCTGCACCGGCTTGGGGTTCGCTGGAAAAATTGATTTCTTTGGCTTGCGAGCCAGGGCGCTGATGTCAGTGTCTGTGTCCCCCGACGCCCCTGCCCGGTCCCTCTGGTGTCTCCCACCCGCACGTGGGACCACGCAGGAGGAACCGGTCACCTCAGTCTGCAGCCATTGTACACCCCAGAGCCGACCTTGGCGTGACCCTCCGGGACGGCCCGGATTACTCACAGGCTGCAGGGCCGCTGGGAGCATAAAGGGGGCCTTTGAGGAGCAGCGCCCCGCGTTTACAAGCTCATCCTGCTGCTCGGAACAAAGCACGCCCACTAGTCAAGTAGCTTCACCTCGGGGCACCCCTCTCGCAGCAAATGTCACCCCAACTCTGAGCCACAAAGGCAAAGGCAAAGCTGCCGGAATCCTTTTAAACCCCAACACTGACCTCGACTGAAGAACCACACACTCACACTCACTCTCACACACACACACACACACTCACACACTCACACACACACACTCTCTCACACACACACTCTCACACACACACACATTCACACACACGCTCTCTCACACACACACACTCTCACACACTCATACACACACACACACACTCACTCACTCACTCACACACACTCACACACACACACTCACACACTCACACACACATACTCATACACACACATACACACACTCAAACACACTCACACACACACTCACGCACACTCACACACACACTCATACTCGCTCACCAACACACTCACACATATACACACAGACATATGCACACTCATGCACACACACTCATATGCTCACACACACAACTCACACTCATGCATACATTCACACACATACACACATTCATACCCACACTCACACACACACACACTCACACACAAACACACACACTCACACATGCACACTCATGCACACGCACACTCACATACACACACACTCACACTCATGCATACTCTCACAGGCACACACACTCATACCCACGCTCACTCACATACACACACTCACACAGTCACACACTCTTGGGAGGAAGCAGGCTGCGGATGATCCAGACCCACAGCTTCGTTACTGACTGAGGAGAAGCAACGGCGTTTCAGACACCACCTCCCCACCTGACCGGACGAGGTCACCTAGAAAGAGGACAGTTCAGCGGTGGAGGCTCCCCCCGGGGACGCGCTGCTTTCAAGGTCAAGGGAGGCTTTCTCGGGAGGCAGGAGGTCGCAGGGCCCGGGCCATGTTGGGGGCCTTTCTTTGCACAGGAGGAGGAGAGTCTGAGGTGGCAGATGATTGAAACTCGGGCTCAGCCAGCGGGCTGACCGACAGAGGACGGGACGCGAGGGGCCTGCAGAAGCCAGAGACACCAGTGACGCCCACGGGTGTGCCGAAGTCCCGCGTGGACTGACTAAGTCCTGTGGGTTCCCCAGCCGGGTCTAAACGGGGGCACCGGACAAGGTCTGGAGACATGTTGGGTTGTCCAGTTTGGGGTGTGGGGGGGAGCTGCTGGCATCTGGTGGGCGGAGGCCAGGGAGCTGTGACACCCCACGGTGCCCGGGACGGCCCACAGCAGAGCAGGATTCCCCACAGTCAGCGGTGCCCTGGGAGCCCGGCCCAGGTGGGCAGGCACGCGGCCTCAGCCACCAGGTCAAACCCCGAGGACAGCCCCGAGGTGCGGCTTTCAGAGCTGCCCCCAGACTCAGGAAAGTGAGTGCAGCAGCCGGCGGGGCAGCCAACAGACCAGAAACAGGACCTGGGTGTGGGGGCGCCTCTGAGCCCTGGGAGCCAGGGTGGCTGGAGCGCCCCATCCCTATGCTGGCGGGACGACGACGATGGCTTTCTCAGGGCCTGGCACCCAGCACGCTAGGCCCTGGGTGAACCGCAGGTGTGACCCCCGACGCGTCCCCCCCGAGCTGACCGTTGGCTCTGCCACCTGGGAAGGGGCAGGCCGGTGCTTGCCTCCCTGAGCTACCCGGGCGTGAGTCACATGTAACCAGATAATGATGCAAATCGCTGTCAACACGTCTAGGGTTTCACCCAGCCTCCCCTGGACGAGGGCGAGAGAGCCCCTCAGACGCCGGGCCAGCCGTCCCGGGCGGAGCCAGCGGTGGCCAGTGAGGGGACCGCAGTCCCCAGGGCAGGCGGGGACAGGGCAGGCGGGGACAGGCCTCCGGGTCCTCTGTAAGTGCTGTTTTTACAGGACGACGGAAGCCGTTTCTCCCTTGATCTGGTGACCACACGCTGACGAGATGAAAAGACGGGTCTAAACCTCAGGGAGAAAAGCAGTCACCACCGAGCCCAGTGCCCAACGGACGCTGGGGCGGGCACCTGGTCCTGCCCGCAGGCCGCCGCCCTGAGCCTGTGGGCTCCCTGGGAGGTCCTCCCCATGCTGTCCCTGTCCCCCTGAAGACAGGCCGCACAGCCCCAAACCTCAAGCACACGCTGGTGTCTGTCTCTGAGAATCCCTCATCCTGAGAGGTGACCATTTTCTTCCTCCTGCTCTGTGTTTTGGGGGTGCTCCTGGCGGGGGGGCAGTCAGGCTCCCAGAAACAGGGAAGTGGCCCGGAGGTCACACTGTCACCCTGGCCCCGCCCTGTCTAATGGCCTGAAACTGCCAAGCTGCTCGCTGTAAACGCTTTAATGGAAAGTGCCCTGCCCGCTCCTCTCATCACCGGGAACCACGCGCTCGCACGAGCCTGCGTCCTGGTGGGTCAGGGCCCAGCTCCCCTGTCCCGCGCTCTGGCCCCAGGTGAGGGCCATGGCTGGGCTGGCTGAGGAGGGGGGTGGGGGGGGATGAGAAGCAATTACCAGGCAGACTTTGGAGGCTCTGAGCCCTGGGGCACCGGCTGTTGACGAAAGGCTCCAAGCCCTGTTGCCTCTCAGGCCGGCCAGGATCCGGCCAGGATCCGGCCAGGATCCGGCCTCGCCTGCCTCGGGACCAGGCAGGCTTCAGGGCGATAGCATCGGCTCCTGTCCTCGGCACCCCAGGGTCTCTGCTGTCTTCCGACAAGAACATGCAAGTACCAACAAAAGCCCATTATACCAGCGCCCTCTGCGCCTGGCGCGCTCGCTGGCTTAGGCTTTTATGGTTTGCCCCCTGGACACCCCGACAAAAGACAGCGGGAAGTCGGCGCTCGCTGCCGGGCCCTGCAAGCCTTTGGACACGCATCACCTTCCCCGCAAACGGGAACTTCCAGTCGTCTGTTTTTTTTTTTTTTTAAAAAAAACCAAACAAACCAGCAAACCAGTCTCAACAACACATCCAAGTCCTGTCCCCTCCACTGGAACAAAAGGCTCCGAGGAACCGGGGAGGAGGAGACGGAGCCGCGGAGAGGGCTGGCAGGGACACAGAGGGTGGGAGCGGGAGTCCACCCGCCGAGGAGTGTAACGCAGCGAGGCTGTGGGGGGACAGGGAGGGGGGTCCTCGCCTGTGGCAGGCACAGCGAGGAGCCACGGGGGTGGTGGCCGAGAAATGTTCCAGTGTTGGGCCCGGAGGCCAGGCCAAGGGGCTGGTTTGGGAGAGAGGCTGTGATTAGGGTGGGAACGTGGGAGGCCTAGCAGCAGAAAGAGTGACCTGGGAGGGATGGATTTGGAAAGTTCTGGAACCAAGAAGGATCTAGGCAAGGTTTTAAAGAAGAGGCAACACAGGAAGCCACCTGGACATGGCAGGAGGGGACAGGACCTGGGGGCCGGGGAGAGCAGGGAGGTGTGCGTGGGGTGACAGGGGGTGTTACACAATCAGCTCCTACTTTGGGTCCAAATCTCTAAATGACTGTGTAGAACCAGGGCCAGGTGTCTGGAGGGCAGCTGAGCTGGGAGCAAGGCAGGTGGCAAGAGAGAAGTGACAGGAGAGTTTGGCCTGGGCGGGGGAGGGGGGCTATAGCAACAGGAAAGGAAGCTCACCCGCTTTAGTCAACAGAGGCTGAAGAAGGCAACGGGTCATACGGTCAAAGAGCACAGAGAGCCCGGCTGGTGTGGCTCAGTGGTTGAGGGTCGACCTATGAACCAGGAGGTCACGGTTTGATTCCCGGTCAAGGGCACAGGCCTGGGTTGCTGGCTCGATCCCCAGGTGGGGGTGAGCAGGAGGCAGCCGATCAGTGATTCTCATCATTGATATTTCTCTCTCTCTCTCTCTCTCTCTCTCTCTTTCCCTTTCCCTTCCTCTCTGAAATCAATAAAAAAAACTTTTACATAGAAAGAAGCACAGAGATATTCCATTTTCCTCTTTGTCACAAAGGGGAAGGGCAAGGGCCTTGCTGTCACCTGGGGGGCCACCTGGCTCCCGCCCCAGCTGGGCTCTGAGGGCAGACCAGGCATCGCTGGGGCAGGAAGCGAGAGCCCCCCCCCCCCCCCCCCCCCCCCAGTGGCAGTGGGCAGGGCAGAGGAGCTCGGCCTGAGAGCAGGGGAGCCAGCTGGGCGTGGGCCGGGCTGGGAGAGAGGTCCTGCACATGGACTCCCAGGAGAGCCTGTCACTGCGGAGTGAGACTGGGACGCGGAGGATGCGGCAGGGGCTGGGCTCCCGGGGCGGGCGGGAGGCAGCTCCGCAGGGACTCCGAGGTTTGGCTGATGGCACACGCAGCACAGAGGGGAATCGTCCTGGGCCCCAGGAGCCTAGGACACTGGGCGCAGCACACACCTCAGGGCGCCTCTGACCGAACACTGAGCTCCAGGGTCGGGAGCCGAGAGGGGCGCCCAGCGGGACCCAGAGAGGTTGTGTCCGGGGCTGCCTCAGGTCAAGGTCCTTGGAGCAAAGGTTCCGGCCGCCTCAGCGCTGGCGGCCAGCTCTGTCCTGCGTGGCTGAGGAGGGCCAGGAGGCTGAAGAGGGGGTGGGGAAGGGGGGATAGAGGGGCCCTGCTTCACCAGGGAGGACACAGTGCCCTCTGCTTCCTGCTCCCGCCCCTGACACGCCAGCCAGGGAGGAGAACCAGGAAGAGAAAAGCTTTTGCCAACAGAAGGTCCATGCGGGCAGCTCAGGTTTCAGCGCTGGGGGTGGGGGGGCACCCCTGCCCACACCCCCTCCCACCCCAGCACGGCTGGGGGTTACTCCACAGCCTCCAGCGCTTGTCGGCAGGAGGAAATCCTCCTTCATGAGAGAGCGACTGTGGGCAATGTTTGTGTTTTAATTTCCAAAAACAAGGAAATGTTTACAAAATGTGGGGGGGGGGGGCAGGCAGGAGAGGGAAGGAGAGGCGAGGGCGAGGGAGGCGCGACCCTGTGTTTCCCAGCCTCCCCGCATCTCCCGCTCCTCCTGCCCCTCCCAGCCGCCGCCTGAGATGTGTGAACAAGGCCCTCATTGTCTGGGGCAGGTGTGAGATTGGACTTGAGTCCCCGCCAAGCTCGGCTCCCGAGCCAGCGCTGGGAGCCGCAAACACGCTCCCGCCTCTCATACCCCTGCAGCCGCGGAGTCTCAACAACCGAAGGCTGAACCCACACAACGTAAATCAGGGGATGGCCGGGCGGCCGGCCGCTCCTGGGGTGATGTCTGCAGCCTGTCTGCGTGCAGACGCGGCCTGTTTGGGTTCTTGAGGCTTTTTTTTTTTTTTTGTAATAAAACCATGAGAAAACGGTGGCACAGGCAGAGCCTCCCTGGGGTTTGCCCCGTCTTGTTCCAGCCGCCCCGCCCCCTCGCCCAGGAGTGCTGTTTTGAAGGGAAGGCTGGGGAGGTTCAGGGCCAGGGACGGGGAGCGCGTCCTTCGGGGAGGACGGCTGGGCACCGGAGCTGGCACGCCGGCTGGGTGACCCCTGGCCAGCTCCAAACCCCTCTGGGCTTCCAGCTCCTTGTCTAAGAGATGCGGGGGCTGGCCATCTGCGCCGGCCCAGCTTTCTGTGATTCACTGGTCGCCCTGGTCAGAAGTTCAAAGCCTGACTCAGGGGAAATGGCTGCCCTCGGGGAACAGCTTGCGACACGCGCAATCTCCGCGTCTGAGGGGGTCTGTGTCTTCGAGCAAGAAAAGGCCAGGCGCTGCTTCCCGGCTGGGGCTTCCTCTCTTATCTGCGCCTGGAGCCCGGGTCCTCAGGCCGCTGAGGCAAGACCGGGATGCGGCCGGGGACATGTCCGAGCCGCACGGGCGGGAGGCACCGATGGGGACGATAGGGCCACACGCTAGTCCCTCCCCATGTCTCCTAATGAACTCTGACCTTCGTTCCACCTGGAGAGGGGACCCTGACCTGCATCCTGCACAGGCCGTGGCACTCGGGACGCCCTGGCTCTGAGCGCTCAGCTGTTCGGGGAGGAAAGGGGTGACGTTGGCAGCAGCGCCCTGAACTGGGACGAGGAGGCTGTCACTCAGCCCCAGCCCCTGTCCCCCGCCCCCCGCCCCCAAGCCTGCCTGTCACTCAGCCCCAGCCCCCGCCCCCCACCAGCCTGCCCCCGACCGGCCTGCCCGCATACTGGCACCTGTTTGCCCCCAGCCCATGCAGAGCAGGCTCTCACGGCCGGTCTGGCTCACGGGTAGAATCAGCACAGGGAGGCATGACCTTAAAATCCCACAGGAAGGTGAAACTCGGTTCAAAGAAATCCTTTGGTGGGTGGTTCTTTAAAAATGCCAGAGAAGCCCTGGTGTCGCTCAGCGGGTGAGCGTCAACCTATGAACCAGGAGGTCACGGTTTGGCTCCCGGTCAGGGCATAGGCCTGGGTTGTGGGCTCCATCCCCAGTGTGGGGCGTGCAAGAGGCAGCCGATCCATGATTCTCTCTCATCATTGATGTTTCTCTCTCTCTCCCTCTCCCTTCCTCTCTGAAATCAATAAAAAATAAATATTAAAAAAGGAGCCAAAGAAGCTGACCATGACATTCTCAGAACATGTCCGATTTGTGCAAGTCAGGGACCCGGCCAGCGTTCATCTCTGACAGCTGCCCATGCGGGCCCCGTGGTGGGAGTGCCCGTCAGCCCCCCTGTGCTGTCTGCTCCCACCCGGGAGCAGGGCTGGGCGCTGGGCGGGACTGAGAGGATGGGGTGCATGGGAGGGGGTCCTACTCCTGCCCTATTGAAACCCCCTCCTTGGTGTGGAATCGAACGTTTCAACTGGAGACACAAGAAGCCACGGCGCAGAACCCAACCCTCTCATCTCCTCCAGGAGGCCGCACGCTGCCAGGGCGCCGCTGAAGGTCCTGGTGAGGGTTCCGCTCTGGTGGCAGAGACCACGCCGGGGCCCCTCCGAGGGGAGGCAGGGGGCTGGCCAAGGGCGGAGCAGGGGCCAGGAGTCCCGGGACCTGGCGGGCAGGGCTGCCTTTCCCACTGGGCGTCCGCGTCTCCTGAATCAATGAAAGGCTCTGAGCAAAGACATTGAAGGTCCCTTTCAAGTTCACCAGTGTCCTGTCCCCCTTTGACCTTGTGCCGCACTGGCCCTGGGAGCTCCTGTAGAACTGACCGGGGACACGAACGGCCTGTCCCCTTCTTCTTCCCCCCAGCCCCTCTGGTGCTGGCATCCCTCCTGGGGAGGGAGGCCCCGAGGGGGCTCATCTCAGAGCACCTGAGCCCTAGGACAGACCGATGGGCACCCCCCAGGGACTCACCAATGCCCCCAGCAAAGGGCACAACAGGAGCGATAACATGAGAAGGAATCATGCCGGCCATTGGTTTAGCATGGAAAGCACATCACCACCACTCGAATGCCCGACGGGAACACGCCTCTCTGCTGGCCACGAGCCCGTGAGGAGGGGAGAGTAACACGCACAGGGGGACCCTGCGCCAGGCAGTGGGTTCTGCCCATGGACCCACTCAGTCCTCACGGCTCTCCCGTGAGAGGCGCTGCTACTCCCACGTCCCTTCTG
Source organism: Myotis yumanensis (assembly GCF_028538775.1). Lineage (NCBI taxonomy): Eukaryota > Metazoa > Chordata > Mammalia > Chiroptera > Vespertilionidae > Myotis > Myotis yumanensis. The sequence goes on along the minus strand of NW_027223753.1, from coordinate 214,725,046 downwards.
CGGGGGGCGGGGCGGGGGGAAGACACGCCCGCAGAGAACGCATGAGCCCCCTCGAGGCCACGTGGCCCGGAGCGGCCAGCCCGGCGTGGATCCCAGGCCACGCCACATCCTGCAGGTAGAGTTCAGCATCAGCTGTGGATGCAGACTCTGCCCCCGCGCACACGGTCCTGGGGCCGCCTCTTCCCCGAGCCCCTCCTCGTGCTCAGTGGGAGGAACAGCCTCCCCGACTGACAGACAGACGGCGGGGGGAAGGGGGAGCAGAGGAGCTGGCGGTCGCTGTGACCCCTCCAGGCCCCGTGCCTCCGTCCAAGGCAGCAGGTGCCGACCGGGGAGGAAGCTCAGAGAAAAGCTGTTGGGTATAGACCTGCTAAGGCATCCCCGGCCCCCGCTCCCACCCCCACAGGCGCGAAAGGCTCACGCGAGGCGCTCGGGAAGATGCCGGAGTCAGCCTAACGAGATTTCCGCTGCTTTCCACCTGAACTGGCCATCTGTGATTTTGCCCAAATTCAATTTTAAAGTCATGCTTTATAATTTGTGGGAAATCGCATTAAATTAAACAGACCCACGCCTGGGCAACGGCTTCTCTCACTCGCCACCAGATGACGGCTCCGAAAAGCCGAGCGTGCGGCTAAAACAGTCCCCCCCAAAAGAGCCTTTTAATCCGGGCGGCCGCGTGGGGGCTCTGGGGCATCCCTACTGGTCCCCTGAGGGTGCGGGATGGACTCCCCAGGATCACACACTGCGAGCTTCAGAGCTCCCTGCCTGAGCATGCCCATGGCAGGCGGGGCCCGGGGCTCCGGGCTCACCAGACGGGGCCGAGCCGGGCCACGTGGCCGCCCAGCGCCTGGGACCCTCCGGACCACGTCCTGCACCTGAGGGGCGGCTGGTGGTGGGGGTGACATGCACCCAGAGCAGGTCGCTCTACAAACGTGAGCTGTCATTACGTTGTCATTGCCTTTGGTAACCGTGGGAGCCAGGGCATGACCTTGTGCTAATCTCCCTGCAGCAGCTGCTCCCAAAACCACCCAGGAGAGACACCATCCAAACACACGCTGCAGGTTCAAAACCGGCGGAGTCACTGTCCGTTCCAGAACCGTCTGGGTCCATCCTCACGAGGCCAGCCCTCCTGACGGCCCACGGAAGCCGGACTAGACGCCGGTCCTGCAGCTGCTCACCCAGCGGGCGATTGACGGCCGCGCACAGGAGAGCGAGCCCATCAGCCACTTAGCACAGAGATGCCCAGTTGAGTCCGGAGCGCGCGCTGACTTTCACAGATGCTCCGCTAACGCCATCATCCCATCATGCACCATCTGAGACGCGCGCAGAGGCACTAATGGAGCGTGAGTGGCCACAGCAGGGCAGCGGCCCCGGGACGTAATAAAACCACCCCGTTTGCTTCCCTTGCGCGCTCTGCAACTCCCAGTGCAACCACAGGTTGGACTATTTCTTGCTCTCGTCGTTTTAAAACCTGTCCTGCCCATCGGCGTGGCTCAGGGGTTGAGCATCGACCTATGAACCAGGAGGTCACGGTTTGATTCCTGGTCGGGGCACATGCCCAGGTTGCAGGCTCGATCCTCAGTGTGGGGCGTGTGGGAGGCGGCTGATCAATGATTCTCTCTCATCATTGATGTTTCTCTCTCTCTCTCTCTCTCTCTCTCTTTTTCTCTCCCTCTCCCTTCCACTCTGAAATCAATAAAAATATATTTAAAAAAATAAAATCTTGAAACTGTACTTGGAAGGTTCTAATCTCAACGTGACCCTGAGGGGGTGTGAGCGGTCACGGTGCCCAGGACGGCTGCCCCTGAGCCGTGTCTGGAGGGAACGACTCCGTTCGGCCCAACTTCTCCTGCTCATGGCTCACCCAGGGACTCGGTTTTCTCTTGAAAATGCTTATTTCTTTTAAACATAAATGTCCTCTTCCATGCCACTCAGGAGGGCCTGAACTGGTGAACTCTGCCTGAACACTTTCCAGAGCTTAAAATAAAACAACAACTGGGTAGGAGCGCCACACTCCCTCTCCCCTGCCCACCCCGGGGGCTCACAAAGAAACCCAAACCCGCGGGCTGGCCAGTGTTTGTCTTTGGGGAGAGTTCTATACTATTTTATTTTATTATTTTGTCTTATTTACTGTGGCTGGTAACTGGATCTCTGGTATCAGAACATGTAATGTTCTGCCAGAAAGAGATTACGGAAGACAGCGTATGGAAAGAGCTGGGTTTGCCAGGGAAGATTTTATTTACAGGCATTTTGCAATCCGTGTCTTTAATCTCCACCACAATTGGGCTGTTCCACCCCCGGGAGGGCAGTTGTTCGATCGGGAGAGAGCTGTGTGGGGCGAAGCCTCTGAGACTGAAATGGGAAGACACAACACACACGCACACCCGGGTGGCTCCTGACAGGGGCGCTGGCGCCCCGTCTCCGCCCCCTCCCCCAGCGCCCCCTACGCCCCCAGGAAGTCTGGCTCCGAGGGCCAGAGAGGAAAAGCAGAAACAGTTCCAGCTCCTCAGCAGCATCTGCGTGTGGGACAGAGCAGGGCCCTGCACCCGCTGAGCCTGCGGCCTGCACCCTGTTCCACGGTGTCAGGAGACGCGACGCAAACGAGCAGCCCCGGCTCAGTTTGCAGAAGCACTCTCCCCAGGCAGCGCGAGCCGCCCTCGAACCCGGGCCTGCTTCCTGCTCAGCACGTGCTGCCCTTCCTCTCTGGGTACCAACCTCTGGTAAACGTTGGCCTGCCTCCCGCCTGCAGCCTCCGTTCCTGTTTTTAAACATCCAGATGGGAAAGGCTGCCTGGCAGGGAGTGGTAAGTTCGGGCTTAGGAGCTAGGCAAAGTGATCACCAGCCTTTCGCCGGGGTGCCTGGCCCACAATGCCTTGCAATGAAGCCACTAAGGGTTTTCCTGAGGGTTGGGGTTGGGGTTAGGACTGGGGTTGTGGTTGGTGTGCAATACGAAGCTGGGGTAAAGACTAGGGCACGGTGAAGGCTAGGATGGAGCCTAGGGCTATGGTTAGGCTTAGGCTTTACAGCCGGAGCCAAGGCTGTGTTTAGGGTTACGGTTAGGTTTTGGGTGAGAATTTTAGTTTGGGTTGGAATAAAATTTAGAGCCGGGGCAAGGGTTAGGGCGCGGGCTGACACTAGGATTAAGCACAGGGCTGTGGCCAGGGTCACGTATAAAGGTGCTGGTGAAGCGCTCTCAGCCTCTAGGCCTAGGGCTAGGGTTAATGTTAGAGTCGGATTAGGGTGATGGACGGTACTAGGTTTAGTTTTACGGTTGGGGTACATACAGAGTTGGGGCGATGTGGGGCGAACGACAAGACTTGGATTAAGCCTGTGGCTTTGATTAGGATTAGGCATAAAGTTAAAGGTAAACCCCGAGGCAATGCTATGGTTCCGGTGAAGGTGAAGGTGAAGTGAAGGTTATTCTTAGGGTTAGAACTGCAGTAACAGTTAGAGCTGGGGCAAGTGCTCAGGTGAGGGCTAAGAAGAAAATTGGAGCCACCAGGAAAGGGGGGGCAGCGTGTTTGAAACCACAGTGATGTGCTTAGTTGTGGAGGCGCATTCCCGAGCCCGTCCCCATGGCTGTGGGCTCCGCGCCCTCCCTGTCCCCATGCTACTGCCACCCAGGACCTCCTGAGCTCTTGGGGGCAGGGCAGGGGGCACCCAGGCCTCCAGCTCCTGGGCCGCGTTGCCCCCCTGACCCTCGCCTTTCTCCAGCCCCGCTGGGCCCCGGGGGTGGGTCTGCTCTAGAAGATACAGAACACCTGACCTCATCAAGGAGCAAGACTCACACGTCCCCCCCGCTGGGAAATAAAGGGCCATGATGCCGAGTCCCAGCCGGTGGCCGGCTGCCATGGCCAGGGACACGCTGCGGCTGCCTGGCCTGACTCATCGGTGCATCTACCTCCCGGAGTGTCTGCTCGGGGGGAGGGGCGGGGGGAGCCGGGTCGGAACTTGCCTGGTGTCCCCCTCGCTTTTTCTGCTTCGGGGGCGAGGGTAGGATGGTGGCCCCCAACGACCCGTTTCTGTGTGACTCACGGAGCTGCGAGTGTGACCTTATTTGGAGAAAAGACTCTTTCCAGATGTCACCAAGGAGCTGGTGACATCACCCCTGGCCTGTCTGGGCGGGGCCTGCGCTCAGTGACAAGTGTCCCTTGTCAAGGCAAAGGAGGAGATGACACAGAGGCGAGGGCCCCGGGGAGACGGAGGCAGAGATTAGCGATGTGGTCACAGCCGAGAAGCACCGGGGGCCACCCGAGGTGGGAAGAGGCGGGAAGGCCCGGCCCCGGGGCCTCCAGGGCCTCCAGGGGGCACGGCCCTGCTGACCCCTTGCCTTTGGGCTTCTGGCCTCCGGACGGACGGCGGGAGAATGCCTCCCTGTGTTTCTCAGCCACCAGGGGTGTGACGACCCTGGTCTAGCCGATACGGATCACGGGTTGGCGGCCACACGCACGCTTCCCGATCCCTGCTGGCCCCAGACCTTCACACACAATGCCGCCCACTTCACAGAGGAGGAAACTGAGGCTGTGAGAGGTTCAGTCCCTTGCAAACTTCCCATTGTCGCAGGCGGCGGAGGCCGGTGTTCGAGCAAGGCCGTCCGTCGGACGACGGCCCTCATGCTCAGCCTCACTCTCTGCTCTGCTGTCTCTTTAAGGCCCTCAGGCCCTCAGCGTCACCCTCCTCCTGCTTAACCGTCCTTATTGAGCAAGTGCTCCAATGACAGCCTTGTTAAAAGTCACTCATGTGAACAAAACATGTGCCTGTGTGTGC